>NW_011889309.1:2559857-2564976 GCF_000151845.1 Pteropus vampyrus
GTTTTATTTTTTTCTCTATCAGTTCTTATTTCAACCTTATTTCTGTATTTTTTTTTCATCTCAAGACCTTTTTTTTCTTCACTCATCAATGTGTCAGAGTTCTTTATACATCTGGACATCTTAGATTTTAAGTTTGTAGCATAACTTGGATTCCTTGGGCTTCAGGTGGTAATAGAGAATTTCAAATTACTAAGCACTTCATTGACTTTGTCTTTTTATATATTAATGGGATCATAAAAGGCCTTGATCATCTATGAAAAAAATCCTGGGAATAAATAAAGTGAAACAAATACAAAAGTGGTGTAAGTTTACAAAAACTAGTGTAGTTACCATATCAAGTTTCAAGATATACTTAATCTTTTCAGATTCATTATTCCTATCCATTAAAATGTATTTTGGTGAGGCAAGACATTTCTTGGCCTGCTTTTGAAAAACAACATTTAATGTCTCTTTGAAGTTTTCAGATGTACAATGAAATACAAACTAACTAATGTAAATTATATACTTGTTGTATACCTAATCTTGCTCCAGGATTACTGGTTTCATTAATGTAAATTAATTAAAACTACTAGGGATTCTCCCATTCTTTATGATATATTTGGAATTAATTTTATTTTATAATACGTTTTCAATAAATCTAACACTTTATTTTTATAGGCGATATAAATAAGCAATTCAAAATAGAAATATATTTACAGAAGTATGAATAAAAATGTTTAAAGGCTCATTTTAATCAATTTGCTTAGGTTGTGTTATAATGTTGGGTCAGTAGAACATAAAGTTAACTGGAGATTTAAAAACTTACAGGACATTTTCAGAAAAAAAGGATTTCTTATTTGCCTGAAATATTTTTGAGATATTTGCAGCCTGCAATTTCAAAAGCAATCTGAGATTTTTAAATTGAGTGTCAATATTCTGGAGAGTTCTCTACCAGATGATGCTAAATATAGTTTTTGAAACATAATTTAGGAAAGTTCACAAAATTATCACCGCTCTACAACATGTAAAACCTGCTACACAAAATACAAGCTTGACTCAAAAGATAATATTCCATATCATACTCTGCATTGTTACACATTTATTCATCTAAAATCATGCAGGAATTAAATAAATTTCTAATGCGACTAGAGTGTGACTGCACTTTGAAGTATATGCACAGCCAGTGAATTGAGGAAAGATGATTTGGCCACTCACCAAATAAACTATTTTTCCTAATGTATCATGTCCAAGGGCTTAAAATGCAGAAAAAGTCCTCAAACTTTTTACTTGAGGAAATTTTCAGTTAGGTGAGCCACTTTTCATCTACTTTGAAGGGCCTAAAATCCCTCGTATTCTAAATATATATAAGCTTGGGAAAAATAGTGTTATTTCTATTGGAAGCAATCAAAATTAAGGCAATCTTAATTAAATTATTCGAACTAACAAGTGTAAATTACATTACAACTATACGAATGAAATGGTTTGAGATCTCCCTTCTGTGACAATAAATGAGACTGATTTTTGTCGAGAAGAGGAAGTGTAAAAGAAACAGAGTAAAACTTACATATGCAAAATTATCTTATCTGAACAGTTTATTTGTGCCTACATAAATAGACTTGGGTTTCCCCACTCATATTAAGAGCAACAAATCTCAAATTTGTACTTGTTCGGAACAATAAAGGAAAGTATATATCAGAAACTGATGTTAATACCTCTCAGCTCTCAACTTAAACAGGACAAAAATGTAGGCTTAAAATGCTCAGACTCCTAGAGTATTTAGTAGTCAAAAGTTTGCATATACCCCACAGAATTCCAAAAGAGATATGAAGTCTTTTCTAAAACTTCATAACATATAAGAATATAAACATAGCTAAAGAGAAAGAACACAAAGACTATAATGGGAACTAGAGAAAAAGTTATCATGATACATGTGTATTGCATTCAATTTGTAAAATTGCAAAGATGAATGCAATATTTGACTCTGAGGCTCCAGCAGATCAAAAGGAAAACATTATTAGCTACAACATAGGCTGTGAGCATATAACAAAAACATATATCAGTTGTTAGGAAAAAACAATTTTCTTGACATTGGTTTTCACCAGTGTGGTAAAATTAATGACAAAATTGTGATAGATGCCTAACTTTCACAAAGATATTATCAAATCTAAGCTCCTAATTTTGACAAGAAGGGACATTTCTAGGGAAATGGTGGGTCATGTTACTCTTAATGTTGTAATCAGATCCAAAAAAGTAGTTGAAAGAATATGTGACTTATCTGAAAATAAATAATTAATTCAAGTATTACATAAAGTCTTGATTAAATAGATTAAAAACAGCTATATGTAAAAAAAATTAACATATAAAATTATAAATGAATACCAATTTGATATCTTCAGGTTATGGGGTAACATGGCACTTGCTTAGATGAAATTTGAATTCTAGTAGAGAAAATTGGCACATAAATATATGATAATGGTATAATGTGGTTAATTACCAAATCAGATACATGGTAGTTCAGTTATAGGTTCATAGCTAAGAAGGCAATAAACCCTCAGGCACCTACGTAGATTCTCTTTGTGCATGGTACAAACTATATGAGGTTAGATGACATGGCAATCATAATGATAACCATGGTTATTAATTATCCTGAGATACTACTCTCTTGAAACAATGAGAAGTGTTTGTATAAAGCTGGGTGTCCCATAGTTGGCAAAAGAGGATCAAAAATATTTTATGAGACCTTAATTCAGACTGGTACTGTTTATCTCTCCATTAAATAGAGCAACTAGGAAGAAAATTGTCACAAAATATTACACTAGCTTCAAGTTACATAGACCACCAAATCTGATACATAAATGATGCTTTGGATTTCAAAATTAAGTAATATAGACTACTTGAATTTTAAAATGTCACTCTCAGATATAATAGTATTTTAGGACACTTAGCATTTGTTTTCCTTATGCCATTATTTTCCCAAGGTAAATAATATTCAAACTATTAGAAATGATTAAACATGGTCAAGGCCTCATAAATCTAGAGAATATTTGTATAATAGAGGACAACTGTGGCCCAGAGTAATAAAATATAGCCGCCCAATAGAGAGTAGAGTACAGATTTGGGCCTGAACCCAAAAGATTTGACTCCAAACCCAGTGTTCTTCCTCCTGAGAGACATAGAGCTTAGTCTCTAGGCCAGGGTGCATGATGGCGAAAATTGGCCTCACCCTGGACTAGTTGTAAACCATGGGCAGGGTACATTTGTTTTGGGGACTCAGAGTTCTCATCTGTAAATTGAGAATAATCATCGTAGCTATCTCATATATTTGAGGGGAATAAATGAGTTAAATTCCTGAGAAGCATTTAGAGGACCTAGCATAGCATTAATGGAGCTTAGTGTAGGCCCCTCTAAATATGTCAAAGTGGCATATTGATATTTTGAATTAAAGTTATGTAAAAAGCAGTCATTACAAAGAGGACACTCTGATCCCTTATGTCCCTCTGAAAGCAGAAAACAACTATCCCATACGAAAGTTACCTCACCTGCTCCAGAAGGAAAGAGAAACGTCTTTAGCACCGGAGATAGAGAATACGAGGCTGAGAAGCCTGTATAAGCAAACCTTGTTTTTTATTTGTTTGTTTTTTACTGATTTACTTTCAAGCTCCAACTCAGATTATTCCATACAAATTAAACACACATATCCAAATGTCTTTATCCTGTCGACCTTCAATTTATTGTTTCGTCCTCTAAAATGTACAAAAGCCATCTGCTTTGGTCATTTCCTTAGGTCCCATATATATGAGACCTCCTTATATACATACATAATCAAATTTGATTTTCTTCTGTGATTTTTTTGTGGCAATTTAACTCTTAGCCCAGCCAGAAGAACCTATAAGAGTAGAAGAAAAATTCTACCTTCCCAATAGTGTAAACATGAGGTAAGAGTTTGCTATCAGTATCACTTTTGACATGAGCCAGGCTTGAGTCTGGCCTAGGAAAAGATGCTACACGGGAAAGCACATGTATGTGCTGCAACTATTTTCCTTCCATCAGTCTCACATTATCAGGGTAGGGATGGGAACTAGGAGCCCTAAGAAGCCCTAATCTCTGCCTAGAAGCACACTGTATTGCTCTCTGCATTGTTACCCTTGCATATTTCTAGACTTTTGCCATTATGGAAATTTGCTTCCTCTTACAGTGGCTGTGGCTTTTCTTCTCTCAAAGCAGCATTCTCCTAATACCTTTTGTCACCATTTCACTTTTAGTTAGGAAATGTAACAAAGAATTAGAGATTTCTGAGCATCCAGAACTCTCTCTTTCTTGATGCTTTTTCAAAATATTATTTTCTTGTCCATAAATTTTAATGTCTTCTTTGCTAACTCAAGAGTGCAATGTTCATAGTCCTTTTGACATCCGGAAGAAATTCAGTCAACATTTTAATTCAATTTTTATGACACTGAGTTTTTCATATCTGCAACTTGTAGAAGGAGAGATTCATCCTTATTGCATTAACTTCTGGAAAAATATCAGAGGTTTTAAAAATTAATCTTGATCATATTTTGCCAATCCTTATAGTTGCAGTAAATTAGGCTAATGATTGCATTTAAAATGACATGCAGAAAACTGGGCAAGTTGGTTAATAAATTGAAAGGTGTTTCTAATACCAGATCCGACTTGTTACCTTAATAGGGAAGGTTATAATTCACGTAAGACATCTCAAATTTAATATTATTTTGTTGCCTTGATAATTATTTCCTAAGTTTTCATAGAAAATTAGTGTGTTCTATTATTTTCTGCCAACATTCTGCTTCTGGTAAGGTTCCAAGCCTCCATTTCTATGAGAAGCAACAAATGGTATACATATAACAAGAAAAGGCCTTGAACTACTAGGTAAATCTAACTTTGAATTGTCTTCACTGGTTGAATGATACTTGAAAAGTTACCCAATTTTACTAATCTTCGTTTGTACAACAATAAAATTAGGAATAACTGCAACTAACTTATAATTAAATGTTTCCTTTTGTTGGTTTGATTTTTTTTCTCATTTATTTAAATAAATTCTGTAGGCTAAAATAAGTAAAGATTTTTTACAGTTCTCAAAAAGTAATAAAGGTAAAAAAATAGCAACAACTGCTATTGATAA
>NW_011889309.1:2566236-2579692 GCF_000151845.1 Pteropus vampyrus
ATATGTTGTAAATATCTGGTTTTGTTTCTTGCTTGTCCCTTAATCATTTATAATGTCTTTCTCAATGTAGTCTATTATTCTGATGTAATCAAATCTACCAGTCATTTTTTTTGGAATAGGAGACTTCAACTAGTATTATTTAACTATTGTAATGCCCCTAGAGAATAGTAAATCAAAATCTTCTGGGGGGTTCTGACACATCTTTTCAGGCTGAAAAGTGATGCATAGCCCCACAGTGAGCCTCACTGCCAAATTGTTGCAACTGGTACTAATGATGTGTTGGAGAATAAACGTTCAAAACCACAGTTATATAATCAAGAGATATCAAAACAGTAACACAAATCTTTAATTCTTAATGTCAATATGAGATTCACATTCAAACCAAATTAGGAAAAATGGATACCACTAATGAATAACAGCTTTGAAAATAATGGTTTTCATGCTCTAACAATATTGATGATGTTCCTCCCCACCTTTGGAATTTTTCTTTGACTGTGCTAAAATATACATCACATGAAAGTTATCATTTTAACCATTTAAAGTGTGCATTTCAGTTGCATTAGGTACATTCACTCTGTTCTGAAACTGTCACCATCACTTATATCTCGTACTTTTTCATCCTCCCAAATTGAAACTCCATGTCTATTAAACAATAACTCATCAATCCACCCTCCATAGCTCTTGGTAACCACCATTCTCTTTTCTGTCTCTATGAATTGGACTACTCTAGGAACATCAAATCATATAGTATTTGTCCTGTGTCTGACTGATTTCACTTAACATATATTTTTTAAGACTGAATAACAGTCCATTGTATGTATATATCACATTTTGTTCATCCATTCATCTGTTAATGGGTGTTTCCACACTTTAAATTATTGTGAATAATAATGCCATGAACATTGACATGCAAATGTTTGTTCTAGTACCTCCTTTTAATTCTTTTGGATATATACTAAGAATTATACTTTTACCTGATATTAATTCTTGTATTAAAGTCTAAGAAGGAAATTACCACCTTACTTTTTTTTCCCTCTTCTATCAATTAAAATGACTGATTGCTTGTGACCAATGAAAATCAATTTGGTGGATCTCGTTGTATGATATCAGCCTTAACCCATAGTAAATAGAGGGGATATTCCCAAATTAATGCTTTTGTCCATTTTCTGTTTGACACCATCCAAGTTTTACATTAACATGACATGAACATTCATAATTTTGAGTCAGAAATTAAATTCCTACATATTTGTATAAATAAAAGCCATATTTATTTCATTGTTTTCAGTCTAGTTCACTAGAATGTTAATTGTGTAAGGGCAGAGGGACAGTCTTTGCTTTTTCTCTATATTTTTTGCACATACTGTATGAGACTATGAAACAGAAAACACAGATGACTAATTCCTAACCCACAGAAATGTCAAGATAATACATGTGTTTTTTTAACTTATTAAGTCTATGTTAATATTGTTATGCTTCAATAGATCGTTAACACACGTGGCTTCAATAATAACAGCATTGAATTGATAACTTGTGACAGATCAAATTATATACAACTTAAGTTTGATACAAAAAAAACCCAGATGTTAGTTATATTCTGGAATAATTTTCATGATCCCAATTTCTTTTTTGTAGAATTAGACATTGCTTAAATTGTTTGTCAGTCTTGTTACAATGTGTGAAAAGAGCTAAATTTTGTGCTTTTCATAATTAGTTTCTTTCTCCTTATAAAGTACAGGAATATAAAGTCTATAGCTAATGAACTTTCAGCTTTTACATAGAAAAATGCCATCCTTTATTTCAAACCTTAAAGGTAATATTTTCTGTGTATTTTCTACAATATGGATAGAAATTATTAATACTGGACAAATTAGATGGCCTAATTTAAGAAAAAATTTACATAAATTCATACCACTAAAAGCATTTCAAATACTACTTGTTAGTAAATGTGTAAACAGATTTACTTTTAGACAAATTATCTCTTCATTAACCTTTCTTAATTTTTCCAACACACTTTTTTCTACCAGAATCAAAATGTACCATAAAAAGGCAATTTTCTCCAGGATAGAATTAAACAAGCCTCTATGATAATGAGCATTAAATTACAAAATTTTAATTCTGTTCTATTTGTTGCCAGGCAGGACTGATTTTATTTTGTTTTATGTCCTGGATAGGACCTGTTACATAATTAGGGCAAATTACATATTCTGTTGTGAGAAAAATACAATTTAAATACAAATGAAACAAAACAAAGTCAAGATCCATAAAATAAGATGGCAGAGAGAACAGAAAGATAACAAAATTGAATAGAATGAACTGAACATAAATTCATAAGGAAAACGGTGGAAGTAAACAATTGGACAGTGCATGTTCTTTTTAATAAGGGTAACTACTATGTTAATAATGCACATTCAGCGAGATCTTATGTGTAATGTGTAATAATGCACATTCAGCGAGATCTTAAAGTTGAATGTAAATTGAAAATTTTATGTGAATTCCAAAACTTTTTACATTTGGCAAGCAATGGAAGTTTTCTTTTTAAAGCATCATCTGACTTGCTTTGATCTATGAGCTTGATCTATGAGCTAACTGACACTTTATAAGACTTAGAGGTACTTCCCAGTTCTGAAAGGTACTTCCCAGTTCTATCATTCTCAGTTTGATATAATATGATTTACTATACCATTTTCTCTTTTCTTTCAGTTGAGTACAATCCAAATGTATTGATTAATTTCAGAAGCCTAGAGGTATAGCTCAATAAAGGATTTCTCAAAAGTCCTTATAAAAACATATCTTTCTCTTGCTGTCAATTCATATATTTGTAATTCATCATTTGATAATAAACAGTGCATTATTAACCCTCTTCCAAATAACTTTTTAACAGCTATTTTAAAGCAAGTAGCTGCTGAGTGTCTGAAATTCAAGAATTCAATTTTTAAACCTAGATTTACTGCTGATAGAATTGAGAAGAAACTTTTACAATAAAAGAGGCAGGAACTCTAGAGCTTTAGTGATGAAGCTTAAGATTCAAGAGATCGACTGGATTCCCACTGTCCAGAAAAGGACTACTAAGCTCATGCTTGAGGAAATGGTCATATTTTTAATAAATACGGACTTAGAACATTGGAGAGACAGATGTTTTCATATTTTTTAAATGTCATCCAGAAAAGCCTTCACCAAAAGCTCTTTCAAAAGGCTTATCTGAGTTAGGCTAGATGCCCATGTTCCTGACATATTCCTGATGGAAGCGCTTGCTCCTATTTTTCCTCCAAGAGTAACAGTTTGGGCGTTATTGACCATCTTACACAAATCTCAATTTGACTGAAATTTAAAATTACCTAAATAAATACTTAAACAGAGACTATATAATAATTCAATTAAAACCCTCAGTTTTCATAGATATCAAATTTAAATGTTATTACTTCATTGTCTTACTGTTTGCACTGTCCTTACCACTTCTAAATTTCACATGTAAAATAGCTGAATATTTTTGAAGATTAATAAATTTTCTTTTTTAGCATAGTTTTAAGTTTCAAAAAAATTGTGCACCGTATGTAGTTCCATGTGCATCACCTACCTCCGGTTTCCTCTATTATTACTGTCTTGCATTAATATGGTCTATTTAGTACAATTGATGAACCAATATTGATACACTATTAACTAAAGTCCACAGTTAACATGAGGCTTCATTCTTTGTGTTGTAAGCGCTACTGAGTTTACACACATGTATAATGTCATATTTCCACCATAACTGTATCACACAGAGAAGGTAGTTTCAGTGACCAAATAAAATGTCCTGTGCATCATTCCATCCCCTGAATCCGCCACCACTGATCATTTTCCTATCTGTATATTTTGCCTGTTCTAGAATGTTAATAGTTTAAATCATATAGTAAGGAGATAGTAATTTTGGACTGGCTTCCTTTCATAACAATATATACTTTGGCTTCCCTCATACCATTTATGGCTTGATATTTTTTATTGCTGAATCATAAAACATTGTAAAAATTTACTACAGACAGCTGCATTTTTGGAAGAAGAAAATTGATCAAAATGACTCCAAATCTTTGCATATAAAGTACAATCCAGGAAATTTAACTGCTACAGAATTTATATTCAAAATACTAGCAAATAATTTTATCACAGATGTAAAAACTAATTCATAGATATCCATTTAACATTTCAATTGATTATTACTTGAAAATATATACTATAATAAATCCCTCTAAATTAAATTATTTTTAAAATCTTTGTCCTCTGAATAATGACTGTACGAAAATAAGTTTGTAATTTTCAAATGTTACACCCAGATTTGACATTTTACATGTAGATAACACAGTTATTCTGCAATTTATAATCTACTTTATTGTTAGGTTCATGAAGTAACAATAAAAGTAAATGTTATATGTGTCACATAATTATTTTACTTGCCACGTGGTTTAGTATGTAAAAGTGGTTGTAAATAGATGCGATTAAGCTACACTGGGATTCGTGCAGGCTCTATTACTTTCCTTCTCCTGAGAGAAAAATATAATTTAGTTTCACATGTTAGCATTCAATATATTCGCAAAACAGTACTAAGTAAGAAATAGTTTCTTTAGCTACTACTAGGTAATTTAATGAAAATGGAAAAAAATACACCAACTGGAATTCCTATCATTTATATCCTTGGAGTAATTTGATAAGGATGACTTAATTTTACATATTTCACTGAGAAAAACTGTTTTTAATTGACATAGAGCAGAAAAAAGATTCTGACTCTCCCAGAATTTTTAGGATAGACTGTAGATAAGAAAATTAAGAAAGGATCAAATGCTTAGACACTGCTTTTTACATCCTTCCTAAACTGTCCTTACTGTTGTTAAGAGTTTTGCTTCTATGAAGAGCCATGTAGTTTCCTCATCTTGAGAACAGAAAAATGGAAGCCCTGCAGATATACACAATTCCTCAAGTCCAGAAAACCACATCTGTCATTAAGCATGTCTATGTGTTTGTTTGTTCATTCATTGTGCCTAATAGAATTTAACTCCTCTCTCTTAGTCGTTGGCTTCCAAACTTTAAAACCATAAGAATTAGCTGAAGAACTTATTAAAATTTTCAGATTTTTTGGATCATTCTTACAGATTCTGATTTAGTAGGGGCCAGACCAAGGAATATCATTTCTAAAACATCATTCTTTCAATAGTTAAAAAGGCAAAGTTTCCTATCTCCAAAGCAAGATTTTAGAAGTGCCTGAAAAGGTTATCTTCAAGGAAAGTCATCTCTCACATTGGAAAATAAATCTAAATTAAAATAGAAAAAAAATCTTAGCAAACAGTGATGCACTCTGTTTTTTATTACAGCCTCAGTGAAGAACTCAGAATGGTCCAGAGACAATGATTTTTCCACCGCTACACAGTCACACTACTTAAAAAAAAAATCGAATGCTAAAATTGATGAAGACTCAGAGGATAGTGCATAGAAAATAATGTAAGAGAATAAATGTATTCATAATAATCTCAGCATAAGAACTGACTTTCCAACTTTCACAGCTATCCAAACAAGAAGGGGCGAATTCCTCCCAACTGTACATTTTTAAGAGCGACAAGTTGACACTGAGGTAAGAATATTGGAAAAATCAAGTTTTAAATTATTATGCTGACTAAAAGATCTCTATGGTATATTTCATCCTTTCTATGATATGACTATAAGAACAGAATTTTGATGAGTAAGATCACCATCTTTTCCTCTACTTTAAGTGAAAATCAAACTGATGAAAATGGTTTAAATTTAGATATGAGATTGAATATAATATAGAGAAACTTCTTAATTGCCTGAATCATAATGATTTGAAATTAATGCTTATTTATTGGGGGAAGAGGCTAATATTTGAACTCAGTTCATTGAAAAATATATCTAAGACATGTAGATATGATTTTGAGAATGAAGAGTTGTTTCAATAACAAAAGATAAAGAAAATGCCATTAACCATTAACTCCTTAAGAAATTTGTTTCAAGAAAAGGGAAGTGAGGAAAAATAAATAAATAATTATTAGAGCATGCAAAGTCAAAGGCACTGAAATTACCAATATTTCCTTTTTCCTCAAAAAGGAAAACTGAAGGAACCAAATACAACGATAACGATGCATTAAAATAAATATTCGTTACAATTTTAGAATTGTGTGTTGTGCATGTTTCTAAATAACGTGAATGTTGCTTACAATTCTATAAGATATGAATTAATAATATAAATAAATACTATACCGTCTGAAGAGTTATGTTCTTTCAAAAGTGTGAAGAGGAACTCAGCGCGTTCTGGAAAATGTAGATGTTCATTTAACGACAGATAAAGCAAATAATGTCTCGATCCTCCATTTTACCTAATTAAATGACTCAAGTAAAGACTGGTTAGAATAGATCATGAAACAACAAAATGAGTCTGTTTCAACTATGACAACTTCCATAGAGACCAAAGAGAATCAAGTGCTTACTTATCTTAAGAATAACTGTGTATTCAGCCGTTACAAATGTAAACATCTATCTGTATGGGGCAAATTGCTTTCTCATTATGAGATTCCTCCTACCCTGAAAAATTACTTGAAGCCAGACCATAAGGAAGCAAGTTAGTTCACAGCATTTGAGAAGACAAAAATCAAATATTTTTCCTACACATATAAAATAACCCAATATTATAAATATGAAAAATAATGACAGAAATTTCTGTTCTAATCTTGACAAGCTAAATTAGGGTGGTCTTTTTCAAATCCTTGTCTAATTTTACCACCTGCATTCTTTATTTATTTTTCAAAGAACCATTAGCAGAAAGAAAGTTTTTAAATATGGAAACAGAGAAATAATAATCAAGTATGCAAAATGAAGGTTTGGTTTTATGTTGTATTCTTCTTTTATTTTGGAAAGCCAACATACTAATTATCTGTCATCAAGAAGTTAGCTAGCAAACCAATAGGTTTTTCTCCTTTAGTTATTATTAAAGTATTTACTATGATGTTATTATAATTTTAGAAAATATAATAATGAGTCTGTTGCTATATTCCAGCAACCAAGCATCAGTAGTTCAATGCTTAAATGTTTTTAATTTTATAAAAAGGACAATGGATTTTGTTTCTCTCTCTAGATGAACAGGTACATTGGAAAATGTTTTGCCAAATAGCAAATGGCACCTCTCAAGTCTTTTTGATAGCTTCCACAAAGCTAATTTAAATCTAAAGCTCTCATTTACACTCCACGATGCTTTATTTTTCATTTTTAATTCTTCTTTCACTTTTGTGATGAAGATGGGTAGACTTCTCTGGAAAATGGAGACAGGGATTAATTGTATTCAAATAGCCAAACTGTACCTTGAAGTCCAAGAAGCTTTAATTTGGAATACGTGATAGCTGAAATAATTTGAAATGATTTAAAACTTCCAGAAATATTCAACTGATATTGTTTTAAATTCAAAGGGAAAAAAGTATTAATTCTCTTATTATTTGAAGAAGAATGCGTTCTATTTTCCTAATATATATTTTTAAATGTTTCTGACCATTTGTTCATGTACATAATAATATACATTCTTAATAGAAACCAATTTATTTTAGAATATTTACAGCAATCAAAATCTATAATGTGTCTCAAATTACACATAGTGTGGTATAAAGATACTGAAGCCATGCATTTCAGCTAGATTTCATTTGGTCAAAATGACAGACCGCAGCAGGTTTTGGGGTGCCAATCCCCAGCTAACTTGCTGCTTACTACAGAACTGTGGACAAATTGGATCACTTTGTGAACTTGACTGGATAGTTTTCAGGTTAGTCACAGAGATGGTAACACAGGACATTGGTGTAAGATGAGAGGAAGTTGAAAATAACTGGCAGATCTGGTACATTACCAGTTTTTGAGAACATGTCAAACACGTGAATCCCCTGATTTGAAGATAAATTGAATGCAAAACATAGGGGTTCAACTCTCTTTGAGCAGTCCACTTTTCAAAGGCCAGACGTGTTAGAGCATAATACTTTCTGGATCGGGTTGCCAGGAATGAAGACATGAAAAGAAAGCTATGATACTGACTCAATACTTTTTTTCACAAGATTTCACCAAAAAAAAAAAAAAATGAAGTTTTGTGGAAAAATGGACGTTCTCATCAAGGACAAAGGGTACTGGGAAGGCCACTGTCTCCTAGAAGTCTGGTGAAATGATAGCTTGTGGGACCCAGGCAGTTGTCGAGAGTTGGATTTTCCTGCCCTGTCAGGGTTTTTGCCTCTGTCTAAAATTCTGCTATGATTCCTCCCTTAAGCAATCCTGAATCCATAAGGAACAACCCAGGATGCTCTGATTCTGTGAGGTAAACTCTTATAGGTGTTTCAAGGGCAGATGCTAGTCAAGTATGAGGTGAGAATGGGAGTGGATGAGGGCAAAAGGGGCCCCGGGGATTGGCTGTTTGGTGATGGGTGGTAAAGATTTCTCCTGAGCACAGCTGATTGATAGGGACTGCACAAATTTCAAGGCCAGCCAGTAGAAAAGCAGCTTATCTCAGACAACCATGTCCCCACAAACACCTGAAATTCACCAAAATATCACATAAAAAGGCGATGGTGAAGTCCAAAGTGCCATCGGAGCAAAGGAAAGCTTCTATACTTACTATGTAGAAAAGCATGTGAGACAAGTCACCGCCAGTCCCATACCTCAGCCATCAGGGCCCTTGGCCAAGTTTTGGCCTCATTTAGGTGGGGCCTCCATGAACCACAAATGCTGTTCTGGTCTCTCACTCATTGGCAAGAGGAGGCCCTAGTTCTGAGGTGAATTCTGCCCTTAACATAGAAAGGAAGCTTCCACTGAATGTTTTTGGGCTGTGGTGTGGGCAGAAGTCTATTTGGGCAGATTTCTTTGATTCAGTTCTTCGATATTCTGAAATTTTGATCCTTGATGTAAGTGTGGACAGAATCCAAGGTGATATTAGTTTCATGTCCACGACTTCATGATCTAGTAGTTACAAACGTCCTGATGTGGCCCCCACAAAGTGCCCAGCTATAGTTGCCACCCAGCTAACTCCCAAAATAGGGCTGAGGGGATTTCACTCACTTTTTATATCCTTCCTTCAGAACAGGCCAAGCCTAATGTTTACAGGTCTCTGTGAGAAAAAATACATGAAACACTCGCACTCACCTAGACATTGATACATGCAAAGGAGGCTTTATGCTCACATGCTGATTTGCACTCATACGTTACCAAAGACACAAAATTCCCACATCATTAAACACCTGAAAACGTACTCGGACACCCAAGAACTTTTCCCACAGGCACACACATGCCGACATTAACGCATGTCCACATGCCTGGATATCCGCATGGCCGAATCTCTCTCACACACACATACACAGTCACTCACATTGACACACGCACACACAAACACAAACACACAGAATGGTACCTAACACAGCCCGCATGGAGCTTATTTGAACTCTGTTCCCCTGCCATTCCAGGACAGCTGAACAACTCCCACAGCAGGAAGGGCCAATGAGACTGACCTTGACTGTCCCTGTGTAACCCAGACACAGAGAGACACCCAAAGTCATGCCAGCATCCCAATCAGGCCCCTGAGGACACCTAGTTTTTCACATCAGGGCCGCTGCAAGCCTGAGCTTTCAGTATTCTTCTCAGCCCTATAGCATGCCTCGCTAAAGGACGAAAGGGAGTGTGCCTGTCAGCACGGCTGGAGCAAGAACGTGTGGTCTTGCTTTTTGAACCACTATCCAGACTCAATGAGACATCACCAAACTCCATGTCCCCAAAATCCTATCCCTGGTTGCCTCACCCTGGCTGGGTAGTGGGCCTAAGGCAGGCCTGTTCCCAGAAGCTGGGAGCATTCTTGGGACCCACAGCCCTTTTGTGGAGCACAAGAGTGTCCAGGGTGAGAACGAGGAATAGGGAAAACTGGCCAGAAGTGGGCTGCGAAACAGGTGGGGTGAGGAACATAGGCATGGTTGTCGGGGGGCATGAAGATGGGAGAATGAGTGAGTAGGAATGTCGAATTGCCTGCAAGAGTTAAAGAAACCTGGAAGAAAAGGGACATGGCCTGCTGGAAAATCCCCATGGCATGGGATAGGGCATGAAGTTGGAAGCTGAGATAGAAGGCCAATGGAATGAGTGAGTCAGGGAAAAGAACAGGGCTTGAGGTTAATAGCTAGACACAGCAAAAGCCTGGGTAGGGCAGAGCCCATGGTCCGGACAGCAACAAGTGCATGCACAATGACTGTTATTTATTAAGACTTAATCTTCCCTCCTAGGAGCGTTAATTGGGCAACTCACCTGAGCCAGTTCAGGGGCCCAGAGAGGCTCAATTGAGGGCGACTGGCACCTGCCTGACCACAGCTCCCCTGTGGGTTTTCACCTGCCCTCAGCCTGGCCGCTTTGAGATTGGAGAAGAGCTGAGCTTGAGTGGAAAAGGGTTTGATGCAAGGCAGGTGAGGCTGGCCTCCTGGTAGGCTGGCCACTAACAGTTGGACCTCTGTCAGGAGGCCAGGCAGAAGTCCTGAGCCTTGGCTCTTATGCAGTCTCCAAGAACCCCAGGGCAAGTGGAGAGTGCACAGCCTGCTCCTCCAGCTGGCCTACAGCTGAGGAAAAGGTAGTGCGAAACAGTAGTTGGATGCCACTGTACCATGTGGTATTGATGGAGTGTCAGCTGTATGCGAGAATACGGAGAACTCATATGAGCTCAGGACACACAAAGGCAACCTTGGCTATTTAATTCAGCCCTCTGCTCAAGGCTCCATCGCAGCGATTATCACTGGCAAGCAGGGATGAAGAAACCAATTCTCAGAGAAAGCCCAGGGCAAAAGTTTCCCGGGTATGCTCTTTGACACTAGGGGCCAGGCCTGCAAAGTTTCCAGCACTGGAGGGTCTGGGAGTCACTGCCCTGCCTCTTTCTGGACAATCAGCTCCTGGCAAGATATCAGGCTAAAGGTGGGCAGCCGGCCATTTGGATTCCCGTTTCCTCCCTACTCTGACTGTCCGATTCAATTACATACATGCTTTCGCTCCAAGTCTCTGGGCTGAGAATTAGGGGACCAGGAGCCACTCTTTTAGCCAAGTACCTTCCTGTCTGGAGGTTTCTCTGCCCTGGCCCTGTCTTCGCTCGGCTCTTCTGCAGTCTCGAAGCGGCCAGGCCCGGGGCAGGCAAAGGCTCAGAGGGGAGCTGTTGCCAGTCGGGGGCCAGTCGACCTCAGTTGAGCCTCTGGGCCCCCAGACTGGCTCAAGTGAGTTGCCCAATTAATGCTCCTAGGAGGAAAAATTGGGCCTCAATGAATCACAGCTGTTGTGCCTGCGCTTGATGCCGCCCAGGCCATGGGCTCTGCTCTCTCCCAGGCTTTTGCTGTGTCTAGCCATTAACCTCAACGCTGTTCCTTTCCTCTCACTCCCTCATTCCATTGGCTTTCTATCTCAGCTTCCACCTTCATGCCCTGTCCCATTCCAAACCATAAGAATTTTCCAGCAGGCCATGTCCTTTTTCCTTCAAGTTTCTTTAACTCTCGCAGGCACTTCAACATTCCTGCTCACCCATTCTTCCATGTTCATCCCCCTGAAAACCACACCTACGTTCCTCACCCCACCTATTTCTCAGCCCACTTCCAGCCTTTTTTCTCTATCCCCCATTCTCACCCTAGACTCTCTCGCCTCCCACAAAAGGGCTTTGGGACCCAAGAATATCCCTAGCTTCTGGGAACAGGCCTGCCCCAAGCCTACTGCCCACCCAGGGTGGGGCAGCCAGGAACAAGATTCTGGAGACATGGAGTTTAGTGATGTCTCATTGAGTCTGGCTAGTGGTTCAAAAAGCAAGACCACACATTCATGCCCTAGCTGACAGGCACACTCCCTTCTGTCCTTTAGCAAGGCATGCCAGAGGGCTGAGGAGAGTACGGAATGTCCAGGTCTGCAGTGGTCCTGATTTGAAAAACTAGGTGTCATCAAGGACCTGATTGGGATGCTGGTGTGACTTTGGGTGTCTTTCTGTGTCTGGGTTACACAGGGACAGCCAAAGTCAGCCTCATTGGCCTTTCCTACTGTAGGAGTTGTGCAGCTGTCCTGGAATGACAGGGGAACAGAGTTCAAATTAGCACCATATGGGCTGCATTACCATCCATGTGTTTGTGTGTGTGTGTCAGTGTGAGTGAGTGTGTATGTGTGTGTGAGAGAGAGAGATGCAGCTGTGCAGGTATCCAGGCAGGTGGACATATGTGAATGTCGGCATGTGTGTGCCTGTGTGAAAAGTTCTTGGGTGTCCGGGTACGTTTTCAAGTGTGTAATGAGGTGGGCATTTTTCGTCTTTGCTAACGTGTGCGTGCAAATCACCATGTGAGCATAAAGCATCCTTTCCATGTATCAATGTCCAGGTGAGTGTGAGTATTTCATATATTTTTTCTTAGAGACCTATTTACATTAGGCTGGGCCTGGTCTGAAGGAAGGGTGTAAAAAGATCAGGGAATCTCTTAGCCCGTTTGAGGGAATTTGCTGGGTGGCATACAATAGCTGGACACTTTGCGGTGGATAGATTAGGATGTGTGTAACTATCAGATGATGACATCATGGACATGAAACCAATATCACCTTGGATTCCATCCATGCTTACGTCCAAGATCTAAATTTCAAAATATCGAAGAACTGAATCAAAGAAATCTGCCTGGATGGACTTCTGCCCACATCACAGCTCAAAAACATTCAGTGGAAGCTTCATGTGCTGCTTGCCTTTCTATGTTAAGGGCTCCAACCATAGACCAAAGCCTCAGGGCAGCAGGAAGACAACAATGTATAAAGAGGGTAAGCACCTGGGTGAAGTTCAACAACCTGGCAGATGTGTTAGCTCTCCTGAAATTTTCCTAAGTTACTGAAGCCATGCATGTCGGCTAGGTTTCATTTGGTCAAAATGACAGACGGCAGCAGAGTTTGGGGTGCCAATCCCCAGCTGGTCTTGCTGCTTACGACAGAACTATGAACAAATTGGATTGCTGTGTGGACTTGAATGGATGGTTTCAAGTGAGTCACAGAAATGATTGCACGGGACATTAGTATAAATTGAGAGGAAGTTGAAAATAACTGGCAGATCTGGGGCATGACCGTTTCATGAGAACATGGCAAACACACAAATCCCCTGATTTGAAGAGGAATTGAACTCAAAACAGAGGGTTTTGCCTCTCTGTGAGTAGACCACTTTTCAAAGGCCAGAGGTGTTAGAGCGTAATACTTTCTGGATTGGGTAGCCATGAAAAGAAAGGAGACATGAAAAGAAAGCTATGATACTGACTCAATATCTCTTTCCACAATATTTCACCAAAAAAACAAACAAACAAACAAACAAACAAAAAACACGAAGTTTTGTGGAAAAATGGACGTTCTCGTCAAGGACAAAGGGTACCGGGAAGGCCACTGTCTCCTAGAAGTCTGGTGAAATGATGGCTTGCGGGATCCAGGCAGTTGTCGAGAG
>NW_011889309.1:2580694-2601636 GCF_000151845.1 Pteropus vampyrus
TTTTCAGTATCAAAGAAGAGCGTTGGAAACACTCTTTCCATATCCACATCCTTGAACTTACACACTGTACTCATTGCTTATGCAGGTTCTAAAACAGTGGCAGCTTCCTTGTCATTTGCAAAGCTGTTTCTTAACACTTATCTGGCCAACTGTTCCTTTGTCGAGGAGCAATGGGAGCACAGGTTCTTGAGTGGAGTATGATTAGGAATCGTGATAGGTGTTTCTCTTTTTACCTGCAACCTGTGTTCTTACCTACGCTGATCTAAAATAGAAGAGTTAATGTGACTAGGATCTCATACTGAAATGCACTGTCTACTCCCTAAGAAGGTTCAGAGGAAGCATTGACACACTAGTGGAGACTTATAGCGGGCTTCCAAAGCAGGGTTATTCATTAAGTTACATCATTCTGACCAATAATGCTTGAGGCAACGGCTGCGATTTGAGAAACTTTATTGCACAGGCTTCTCTGTAGACATCATGCTCCAGTAGCATCCTTAATGCAAGTTCTAGATTATAGACTTGAATTACTTGCAGTAGCAATCTAAGGGGAGAATAGAAATTTCCCCATAGTGCATGCACATTTTCCCCTCCAACAACTACAAAGTGTAAAAGACATCAGGGAAAACTGGCAGTTTCTTGGAGGTAAATTCGTACCAAGCGAGATTAGGCAGCAAGGCTCAAGAACATGGTAGATGCTGTACCGACTTCATATCTTTGTGTTCATTACTAAAGTATCATGTTTCAATGTACAGGAAATCTGTATCTATTAGAAACACTCCATTGCAAATGGCAATGAAACACTTTTTGGAATGCCTGTGTTCTGTAACAAGAAGTCCAATGAATGATTCTTGGTAATACTGATAAAGGCTGTATGTCTGAATCTGCACTCGGAATGATATAGAGAATGCTACTGTGGTTTTACCCAGTAATTTCTGTTATTCATATTGGATTTGAGCATGCTCTTTTCCCCCACTGTTCTAGTCCTGGTGCAGCTGAAAGCCATTCTCTCATGAATGTAGCTCTGTTGATGATGTGAGTTGTTTTCAGTACCAGAGAAGAGTTTGGAAATTGTATTTCAAGATCCAAGGTAAACATCTTACACTCTCTACTGATTGTTTAGGCAGAGACTAAAACCATCTCGGCTCCCCAGACGTTTCCAACAAAGGTATTTGAAACTTATCTGGCACAGTGCTCTTTTGTCGAGAAGCAATGAGAACACACTTCCTTGAGTGGATTATGATTAGGAACCGTGATGGGAATTCTTTCTCTTGAGTTTGGCTTGCAAGATGTGTTTTCAGCTATGCCAAGCCACCAATGAAAATAAGTGTGATTAGGAATTCAAATGGAAATTCAGGGCCTTATTCTTAAGTCCTTTCAGACTAGGCACCAAACACACTGGTGGAGTCTTTAAGCTAGGTTCCAAAGTGTGCTTACTCATCAAGATAGATCACTCTGACCAATAATACTTGAGGTAACACTTCGAAATGAAACACTTCAATTCCACAATCTTCTCTATAGGCATTGTGCTTTACTTTCATCCTTTATGAATGTTCTAGGTATTTGACTTGAACTACTTGCAGAAGAGTTCTAAGAGGTGACTAGAAAATTCCCCTCAGTGCAGAGAGCTTCTACTCTTCCAATAGCTACAAACTGTAAAGGAGATTTGGGAAAACTGGCAGTTTCCTGTAGGTAATTTCGTACCAAGCAGTATTAGGCTGCAAGGCACTGGATCATATGGTATGTGTAGAAGCGACTTGATAACATTGTGTTCATTACGAAAGTAGTGTTTCAATCTACCGGAAATCTCGTTTCATTAGAAACAGTTTCAAACTGTAATGAAGGGCTTTTTGGAATGTCTGTTTTTGTACCGAGAAGTCCGATGAATGATTTGCTGGTAGTATTGATAAGGGCTCTAAATCTGAATCTGCACTCACAATGGTATATAGAAAGGTACTATGATCCTATCTAGTAATTCATGTCATTCGTATTGGATTTTAGCATGTTCTTTTCGATAGTGTTCTAGTCCCCAGTACAACTGAAAGGCCTTCTGCAATGAATGTTTTCAGTATCAAAGAAGAGCGTTGGAAACACTCTTTCCATATCCACATCCTTGAACTTACACACTGTACTCATTGCTTATGCAGGTTCTAAAACTGGCAGCTTCCTTGTCATTTGCAAAGCTGTTTCTTAACACTTATCTGACCAATTGTTCCTTTGTCAAGGAGCAGTAGGAGCACAGGTTTTTGAGTGGGGTATGATTAGGAACTGTGATGGGTATTGTTTCTCTTTTTACCTGCAACCTGTGTTCTTACCTATGCTGATCCAAAATAGAAGAGTTAATGTGACTAGGATCTCATACTGAAATGCACTGTCTACTCCCTAAGAAGGAAACATTGACACACTAGTGGAGCCTTATCACTGGCTTTGAAAGCAGGCTTAATTGTCAAGTTACTTCACTCTGACCAATAATATTTGAGGCAGCGCCTTTGATTTGAGAAACTTTATTGCACAGGCTTCTCTGTAGACATGGTGCTCCAGGTGCATCCCTTATGCAAGTTCTACATTATAGACTTGTATTACTGGTAGTAGAGTTTTTGGCAGAAATTGGCAATTCCCCTTAGAGTAGAGAGCTTCTATCCTAACAACATCTACAAAGTTTAAAAGAGATTTGGGAGAATTGGCAGTTTCCTGTAGGTAATTTCGTATCATGCCGGATAAGGTAACAATACCTTGAAAGAGAAGATATAGGCTCAAGAGATTTTCAGGACATTGTCTTCATTAGTATGGCAGTGTTTTTCATTGTACAGGAAATCTCTATCCATTAGAAAGAGTCAGTTTTACATGGTAATGAAACACTCTTTGGAAGGCCTGTGCTCTGTACAAGAAGTCCAAAGAATGATTTGCTGGTAGTATTGATAAAGACTGTAAGTCAGAATCTGCACTCCTAATGGTATATAGAAAGTTACTGTGATTCTATCTATTAATTCATATCATTCATATTGGATTTGAGCACATTTTTTTTGACAGTGTTATAGACCCCAGTACAACCGAAAGGCCTTCCGCAATGAATGTAGCTCTCTTGATGATGTGACTTGTTTTCGGTATCATAGAAGTGGTTTGGAAACACTCTTTCAATATCCACGGTCCTTGAAGTTACACACTGTACTCATTGCTTATGCGGGTTCTAAAACAGTGGCAGCTTCCTGTCGTTTGCAAAGCTGTTTCTTGACACTTATCCGGCACATTGTTCCTTTGTCGAGCAGCAAAGAGAACACAGTTTCCTGAGTGGGATATGAATTGGAACAATGGTGGGAAATGTTTCTCTTTTTACCTGAAACCTGTTTTCTTACCAACGCTGCTCCAAGAATAAAATATTTAATGTGTTTAGAAGTTCATATGGAAATTCAGTCTTCTCCCTAAGACGTATCAGAAGAAGAATTGACACACTGTTGGAGCCTTAAAGCTGGGTTCCAAAGTGTTCTTAATCATCAAGATAGATCACTCTGACCAATAATACTTAAGGCGACACTTCAAATTGAAACACTTCAATTCCGCAGGCTCTCTATAGGCAGTGTGCTCTACTTACATCCTTTATGAATGTAGGTATTTGACTTGAACTACTTGCAGAAGAGTTCTAAGAGGTGACTAGAAAATTCCCCTCAGGGCAGAGAGCTTCTACCCTTCCAACACCTACAAACTGTAAAGAGATTTGGGAAAACTGGCAGTTTCCTAGGTGTGATTTCATACCAAGTGGGATTAGGCAGCAAGCCTCAGGAACCTGGTAGATACTGTACTGACTTCATATCTTTCTGTTCATTACTAAAGTATCATGTTTCAATGTACAGGAAATTTGTATTCATTAGAAACATTCCATTGCAAAGGGCAATGAAACACTTTTTGAAATGCCTGTGTTCAAGAAGTCCAATGAATGATTCTTGGTAATATTGTTAAAGGCTGTATGAATACACACTCGGAATGATATAGAGAATGTTACTGTGGTTTTACCCAGTAATTTCTGTTATTCACATTGGATTTAAGCATGCTCTTTTCCCCACTCTTCTAGTCCTGGTGCAGCTGTAAGCCATTCTCTCATGAATGTAGCTCTGTTGATGATGTGAGTTGTTTTCAGTACCAGAGAAGAGTTGGAAAACTCTTTTTTGAGATCCAAGGTGTTTGATCTTACACTCTCTACTGATTGTTTAGGAAGGGACTAAAACTGCCTCGACTCCCCAGTCATTTCCAAAGAGGTTATTTTAAACTAATTTGGCACAGTGCTCCTTTCTTGAGAAGCAATGAGAACACAGTTCCTTGAATGGATTATAATTAGGAACTGTGATAGGAATTTTGTAACTATCAATTTGTACTTCTTAATCCCTTCCCTCCATTTACTTTTCCCATCTGGCAACTATCAAAATGTTTTCTGTTGTGTTTGTTAATTATTTGTTGTTAGATTTTACATATAAATGAAATCACATGGTATTTGTCTTTTTATGTCTAAGCTATTTTACTCAGCATAATACCCTCTAGGTCCATCCATAGTAGAAAACTCCCATTTCAATAGAGGCAAATTCTGTCCTATTAAAGGTGGGAGAAAGAACCACATAGCAGGAATGTGATTAGGACAAACCTTCAGAAGTTTCATTTTCTCAGCTTCAGTGGGGTTCTCGATTCTGTTTTGTTTGCCATTTTCTAAGTCACTATGCACATAAAATCACACACAGAAGAGCTAAAACTTGTTAAATTAGATACATTAAAGAAATAGCAACATTTCCATGAATGGAAGACTGAAGCCATTCTTTGGACAACGTAAGCATAAAATTAATTTTAGCCATTAAAAATATGGAAGAATATTATCAGTTTTTTTCCTAAATCATAATCGTTCATATTGTTTATGAGTGCCATAATTGACCCACTGAAATCTATTTTTATAAAATCAAGGTTGGGTTTTCACTATAAGGACAGCCCTAGTCTCTTTAATATTTTGCTAAAGATTTAGGATAGCCGTTAGATTCATTTTATTTATTTTTACCTCAAAACAAATGGAAAGTGAACGCTCTTTTCTCTCAGTGACATATGCTATTTTGACCAGCCTTAACAAGTTGCAGAATTTTTTGATTGAATACTCTAAGGAAATAAAAAATAATGAGACATATAATAAATGTCAACATTACGTTTAATAATAAAAGATATGCGGGGGAAAGAACCACATAGAAGGAATATAAATAGAAAGAACCTTCAGAAGTTTCGTTTTCTCACCTTAGTGGGGTTCTCAATCCTGATTTACTTGGCAATGTGTTTCTCAGTTTCCGCATTGATTCAGTCATTTTCCTTTAATCTCAAGAAATAACTACACCTTGCTACTTTTGCTTGCACTATTACCTCTAAAATGACCCTCCTTCACTGTTTCCCAGATAAACTCCTATTTTACAAGGCTGAGTGTAAAAGTCATCTCATTTTGGAAACTTTCCTTAATCATCTATTATTCCTGTACCATGGGAAAGAAATACATATGGCTCATGATTTCTCAAAGGCAAGGATATAATATTATCCAATTTCCTATTGCTCAGTCTCCATCTCAAGGGCACAGGTACTATGTGCATGATCTCAGAGGAGATACAATATGAGATGGATCCTGAAGGAGAGAATAGTATAGATAACGGTATGGAGATGGAGAAGATTAAGAAAATAAAGATTCAGGAAAAACTTCTGAACTTTAGCATAACTATCTGAAAGAAGGGTCCTATTATCATAGACATTTATTATTTAATATGAACTAGGTATGACAGACAGAGAGAAACCAACAAGGCCCATTTGATCAAAGTCCTTTCTGTGCCCCATTGTTAAAGATGGCTCAACAAACATTGTTTATCAAACATCTGATTTTCCATCTCCATGTGAATTGCAGTCCTGCCATTTGGAGCCCCAAACCACAACAACCTCCCAATGTCTTCTTAGCTCAAGATGTCATATAAACCTTAACTGCCTAATCAGTCATCTGTTCTCATATTCTTTTGGAACACTTGTATTTACATGCATAATAAATTTGGTGAGTTTTTCCTGTTAATCTCTCATGTTAATTTGATTTTTAACCCAGCCAGAAGACCCTTGAAGGTAGAAGGAAAATTAAATTTTTCCACCCTGCTGTGCATGCTCAGATATTTTCTATCAAAGAAATGCTGTCATTTTATGTATTGCTCTATTGAACTTTACCTTTTGATATTTATTCTTTATGTACAAAATTCACATTGTACTTACTCTTAGAGCTTGTTATGATTGACTTTGGCCAAAATGTATGTAATTATGACCTAGTCTAATTAATAAAAACATA
Source organism: Pteropus vampyrus (assembly GCF_000151845.1). Taxonomy (NCBI): domain Eukaryota; kingdom Metazoa; phylum Chordata; class Mammalia; order Chiroptera; family Pteropodidae; genus Pteropus; species Pteropus vampyrus. The sequence continues at coordinate 2,587,023 of NW_011889309.1, forward strand.
ATTTTATAATCCTCAATGATTATGAATTGCATTACATTTACAAAAACATTTTATAAATTAACATATTAAATGATAATGAAAGGTTAGGTATACAACAAAATAACTACTGCCTTCTAAGATAGAAATGGTAAATATACGTACAACATAGGATGCTGGGATTATGCTCTTTTTGATCTTGAGATCAGATTTTACTTATTATCTTTTATTACATTACATGGATTGGTAAAAGCTTTGTGGGTACTCTTGACTAATGCTAGTGTTCTTACAATTGTGTAGAATCAAAATAATTAATATAAGAGATATGAAGACTTGGACTGTATTTCATATTTAATTATGCAGGAAAGAAATATATCTTATTTTTAGGAAAAAATATCCTACATTGTATTAATGGACACATTGAGAGATTTACAAGAACAAAGCAAACCAAGTAAATATTGTATGTGTTTGTGTGTGTATACAGATATATAAACATTCTTGCAGACTAATACTTTTTAAGTTATTATTTTACTTGCAACAACTATGCTCCTTTTATTGTTGAAATACATGTAATATGAATCTGTTTTCTGTTACATGGCTCCTGAAACATTATGAATTTCATGCTACAAGAGTCATGCCAAAACTATACACTAAATGCATATATTGAGTATTTGATAAGCATAAGCATTTTTCTGAGTTAGGTAGGGGGATAAGAAAGGGGACATCATTGTCTTCAAAGAGTTTGTATTCTGGTGGAGAAGCTATGATGCATAAGCATAAAAATAAGTAGTAACACCAAAGAAGTATGTGCCTAATTGCTATAAGAGAAACATAGACTTGCACGGTTTTTAGTGTAAAAAACATAATGCTGTGGTGAACTAAATAGCTTCTTGATTGAGGAAGGGAGTGGAAACTGTGTTTGAAGCAAAAACTGATTTTGTTCAATGCAGTTGGTTCTGATTAGTGTAGGTGGAAGAGGAATAAGAAAGGATTGAAGGAGAAAATTAGAGGAAAAAGTTTGGAGAAAGGAATTTACAAGGTGAATCCAGAGGATAATGCACAGCATAGCAGCACCAATGAATTCATGAAGAAGAGAAATTGGAACAAATAAGTAAAAGAAACATCATAGAGCAGTGTTTCTCAAAATATGGTTTTTGAATTCCCTGATGTTAATCACTTGAGATGCTTGTTTAAAATCCTTTTCATACTCTTTTTCCTCAAGCCTACAGAACTAAGATATCTGGAGATATTACAGGAAAATCTGAGTATACAGGATGCTATCTGTATGTTTTCAGTTTTAGTTTTTCCACATCAAGTTGAAATATGAATGAGGAAAATATGTGCTTGCAGATTCTTTTTAGGGAGAGAAATGGCATGACAAAGGTTAGTTCACTGTGTATGACAGCTTGGAAAGAGATAGAGTAAATGTTAAAAGAATAGTCTATGCCTGAACAAGTTTTGGGCTACATCTTAGGGTTCTGCAGATTAACAGAACTCATAGGTTTGATACATAGATAGATGGATAGATAGACAGATAGATAGATAGATAGATAGATAGATAGATAGATAGATAGATAGAGATAGATAGATGACAGATAGATAATAGACAGACAGATAGATGATAGGGACAGACATAGAAATATATAAATTGATTTTGAGGGATGGATCACATGATTACAGAGACTTAAGAAGTGCCATGGCCATGACTGTCTGTCTGCAAGTAGGAGGCTCAAGAAAGTTGATAGTATAATTTCAGTCCAAGTCCAATGGTCTGAGAAGTGAATGGAAATAGTGTAAACCTTTGTCTGTGTGGAGGCTCAGAGACCACGAATGCCGATGTCAGATGGCAGAAGAAGATGGATGGCCAAGCTCAAGCAAAGAGCACATTGGTTATTTCTCCACCTTTTTATATTTACTGTTCAGGCCCTCATCAATTTGAATGATACCCATCCACATTGGTGAGAGTGACCTTCTCTACTCAGTCTACTGATTCAAATCCCAAATACCCTCACAGATGCACTCAAAAATAATATTTCACCAGACAGCTGGGCTTCCCTTAGTTCTGTCAACACATAAAATTAATCATTATAGCCAGGGAGATGGGGAAAATATAGGACATATAAAAGAAAAGTTGATAGGACTTGATGACTGGCAATTAAGAGAAATGGATAAAACGAAGATAATTTTATACTTTTGATCCTAGATAACATAAGTTAAATCAAGAAAATCGTTGGAAATAAGAGACGGAAAATTCGAAAGAGGTTCAAGACCAGACATATAGACTTTGGAAGAAATTATATAAAATGATTACTTAAGCCAAGGGATAGTTATGCAAAGGGTCACTAGCATCATATGGTATAAACATAAAATGAAGTTTAATTTAGGAAATCAGGCAGAAAGGCATCAAAGAAAGAAAAGCATCTCTCTAGTTTTCATGACCCATAGAGAGAAGAACCTAATTTGTACATACCCACACACACCATAAAAAAGAGCTAAAAGCAACGGACTTAAAGTAGTACTACTCAACATATTGAAAGGGAGTTTGGAAATGAAGTAAAGAAAAATGCTTTTTCTATGTAATAATGGGAGCTTTCTGGTCAAGGAAACATATCCTAAAGCAGGGGAGCTGATGAAGCTAAGCAGCTTGTACCAGGGAGAGGCAGTTGAGCTCCATTGAACCAATCTGGATCCAATGACCTACTTAGATGTGTCTCTGTCAAAAGAGGAGAATTAAAGAGCCTCCAAGGCCATCTAGCCCTGCTGATCTGAGATACTGACAGGAGAAAAGAGAAAACAGACTGAGTTTTGAGAAGCCCTTCATTGAGTGAATGAGAGAAAGATACACTGAAGAGGCCATGGGAAAGAGGAGTTAACAGCATGTAATGACGGCCTGTTAGCCAAAGGAGAGGAGGAATTTAAAGTGAGGTAGAGGTTGGTTAAAACATCAAACATTACTGATGTTTAAGGAAATTTACAACTAAAGAAAATATGTTTAGTGACAGTTTCACCACACAATAACTACAAATAGTGACATCTTTTCTGTGGAAGAAATAGGGAAATTACAGTAGGTAAAAGATTTCTTGGTTTTATCTGTACAGTACATAATTGGCAATTTAGTGTATTCTTAAATATTTCCTGATTTTTTAATTTTTATATTTTTGAGGCCTGCGTTTCAGTTTAATTTACATTTTATATGAATCCAAAAGCACAAAATGGGAATTTTATATTTCAGAAGTAGAAAATGTAAATCTAGTTTGTCATTCTTTGTCATCATTATTCAAAACACAAGTCTTTTGCAAAGCTAATTCATTTTTTATCTCCAGGTACTTTTATAAGTTCAATTAAGCAATCCTGTTCTTGTTTCGTTCCTTCTTAATATGTTGTACCTAATTAGTCCCCTATGTAATACCTTGAAAATAGACATTTATAATTATAATTTATAATTATAATTGCAGGCAAACAATTTAAGGGAAATCATTATTTTAATGCTGTCTGTCTCTTTCAGATTTCAAAGTCTATTCTCAGTTATTAATTTATACCATATGATTTTTATCAAGATTCCTTGATAGAGATTGCTATGTTTATGTTTTATTAAAATGCATAAGGCAGTTGGATGCTCTAGCCAGTCAGTCATCTCAGTTTAACTAGTGGAAGATTCCTATTAGATGATATTCCATAAATGCTAAGATATTCATGAGATTAGGGGACACGAGGTAAAGGGAAATTTTATAAAAAAATGTTTATAAAAAATGTTTATAAAAAATATTATGTCAGATGATTTACCAATGGTACAACTCATATTAAAAATTACCTTAATAGAATAGTAGAGAAAAGGCAGGTACCTAAAAATTTAATGTAATAAATTGTTTAAGTTTCCCTGACTTTGTTATCAGACAGGCCTGGGTTCCATACACATCTTTCATCTTTACTAACCTCTCTAAGGTTTAGAATCTTCAAAATTATATATCAGGATAAATATTACTACAATTCTTGGGGTGCTTGAAAATTTCAAGCAAAATGATATCTGCAAAGTACTTATGAGACCAACACCCAATTTGAAAAGCTATAATTATTATTACTATTATTTTTATTGTTATTATATTGTTATGATATGTTTGATTGACATTTAAAAATATGACAATCACATATGAAAAGTGCTTCATTGATTCCTCTTAATGATTGTATATAGAATTCCATGTGTTTTTCTCTAAGTACTTTGCAGAACCAATAGTTGTAGTTTGGGACATATTAGAAAAGCAGTCATACCTTTAAGAGTCTTTAAATTTGAGTATCTGATCTTTATTGGCAATCAGATAATGTATGATCAAAAACACAGATAATATTTCCCCCCAAATTATGGTCATAATAATATCATCACCGATTTTGCAAAGAAGAAAATATGAAAAAAGATACTTAAGTTTTGAACACTAAGTGGAAAATATTTATTTTATAATGTCTGTGGTACTTTAGGAGGGAAAATGCAAAGTCTTTCTGTCAGTAGGAAGAAACAGCCTCTATTCTCTGATATGAACTAAGTTGATTGTTCCCAACTGTGATTGGGATGGTTATTTGATTGGAAGCATAGTAAAAAGAACTTAACAAAAGAATATTTGGTGGCTTGCACAAAGGAAAAGTTGAATAGAGTCTAAGGAAGTACAAAAAAAACATAACCTTTAGCGATCTTGATCAGAAACTCAGAACACTGCATTTTGGGAGAAAAATGCCATTGAGACACCTGAGATCTTGTACCTAAAGCACAAGGGCAACTGTCTGAGAGGGAGCATCTAATTAGCCTGGGTTAAGACATACATGTACCCTTGGCCAAGCATAGACTGCAGATTGAATTTTCACTAAGACCATAAGAAATATTGAGGCATAGAAACCCAAGGTAGGGAAAAAAAAGGAGTTCTGTGTCCAAAATAAGGGAAGAAGGTATGTTTGGCAGACAAACCAAGAAATTCTGCTTTATCTTTTCAAAAACCAATATATACCCCAAATGTGGTTGACTGAAATATTTAAATGGGAAGTGTGGGGACAGACAAATCGAAAATTGAAATGTGGTTGACTGAAAAATTTAGGTGAGCAGTGTGGGGACAGGTATAGCGGAGTGGCATATTATTTAAGTATCATAGTGCAGATTTCACTTCCTATCATGAAAATTTAATTTTTACTTTTACTATGACGGATGCTTAGAAATTTAAATAGCTGATTTACTAGAACTTTTCAAAATTTACAAGTTTATGTTGCTTCAAAACTTTTTTTCCTCTTAGAAATTTTGGAACCATTAAAGATAATGCTTGAATTTAATGAAAATTGCAGGAACTAAAAGCCCCTATTTAACGAGAGTTCATTAAATCCTTTCTAAGGACTAAATTTAACATGTTCATTGTGCTAAGTAGTAGTTAAATTGTTTCATTTTGTATTGCTTCTAAAATTTCTGCAAAAATCTAATTATTAAATATGTTACATACCAGATGTCTAATGCATGAAGCAAAACTATACAGATAAAGAATAATTAGATTGTGTTTTGCAAGTTTTATTTTCTCTGTAGTCATTGATTCTTGGTTAAATCTTCACAAGTAAATCATATATGCCTGAGGAAATATCTTCTTACAGGCCAACAAGTAAGCAAATTCTTTTTATTTTAGGGGGAAATAATGTATGCTTAACTAACACCAGCTAGGGCTCATTCAAAACTGTAAATATTCGCATGGTGTCTCCTCAAGCTCTTTAGTGCAAGAGGTGATGTTTTGGAAAAGGCATAGAAAGGAACCAAAGTTGTTTCATTTTTGTATATTATGCTTTATAACTTGTTTTCTCTTCTCCCTCTAGGCTTTCAACATATTTAACATCAATATTTTCTCATTTAAATGTACTATCATTGTATAAAATTAAGGAAAATATATAAAGAAAACAAATAATTCATAATCCTATACTTTTGAATGCTTTTAAAATTTGCATATTTTTAAGTTCTCCAAGGGCTACACACACACATTCACATACCCATAGACACATGCACAAATACATGATTTTGATCATGCATTCTTGGTTTTAAAATCTTGGGTTTTGTTTATGGCCATGTCACTCCGAACGTGCTCGATCTTGTCAGATCTCAGAAGCTAAGCAGGGTCTGGCCTAGTTAGTACTCGGATTGGAGAACACCTGGGAATACCAGGTGCTGTAGTCAGAAGAAAAAAATAAAATGAAATCTTGTCTTTTTTCCGTTTTAGTTTAGATATTCTTCAAAAACATCATTTTATGACTATTTAATATTCCACCATGTGGATGTATTCTAATTTACTTTGCTCTTCCCGTGTTCCTGAAAATTTAGTTTGTTTTACCAGCGGCATTTGAAAGTAGCAGTTCTTAGTGAGATCCTTGGAGCCTATGACTGCTCTCAAATGAAAACTCTTTACTCATTGCCTACTAGTCTTCTTTATGGAGATATGGTCCACAAATTTCATAAAAATGTTCAAAGCTATACTTATACCAAATGAGGATGAATCAGTTCATCTACTAAGGCATATCCTATAGATTAAATGTCTTTTTTTACTCTTTCCAAAGGATTTAGCATAATGATCAAAAAAGTTTGCCAGTATACTAATATATACTATATACGAAAAACACACACTCTGCTTGTGTGTTTCTCCTTTACTCTCACACTACTACCACACTTATACTTCTGACACCAGATATATGGGTTTACCACTCATCAAGCAATTCTCAGCAACACCAGCTGGGTGTCCTACAATTCAATTTAATTCTAATGCTAACCGAAGTTAGTGCAGACCCCACAAGTTAAGGCTCAGTCCCACAAGACCGCCTCCTACTTCAGATGCCAATCAAAAATAGTAGGTCCTCAGGACACCCACAACTTTTGTCTGTCTGACATGCCTATAGATCAGAAGTTCCAACAATGTCCCTTCTTGAATTCAGTTACTTTCTAGAACAGCCCACAGAATTCAGGGAAACATTTACTTGCATTTATTAGTTTATTATGCACTAAAGGATGTGATAAAGGATACAGATGAACAGCCAGATGAAGAGATACATAGGGTAAGGCTGGGAAGCATCCTAGTTCAAGAGCTTCTGTTTCTGTAGAGTTTATGTGCACCATCCTCTTGGTAGGTGGATGTATTCACCAACCTGGAAGCTCTCCAACTTCATATTTTAGAGATTTTTATGGAGGCTTTATCACATAGGCATGATTGATTATTAACTCCATTTTCAGCTGTTTTCCCTCTCCATGTGTGGGGTATAGAAATGAAGGTTTAAAGCTTCTAAATCATGGCTTGTTCTTTCTGTAACCTGTACTCATCCTGAAACCCACCTCATTAGAATGAAAGATATTCCTATCACCCAGGAAATTCTCTGGGATTTAGGAGCTCAGTATCAGATGTTCCTGTCACTCGGGATATTAGAAAGGTCTTAGGAGCTATGCATTAGGAACTGGGGTCACAGGCTTAATGTTAGTACAAACTGTTCTCCTGTCACTCTGATTTACAAGGGGTTTTAGTAGCTCTGTGTCAGAATCGGAACACTTATCGTTTTTGATCAGGGCCTCTTCAAAATGATCTCATTTATCCTTAATTACTCTATAGTCTCAAGAAAGAAAGCCATAATATTTCCTTCTGATTGTGCATGTGTGTATGTGTGTATTTGTAAGGGTATGTATGACAATTCAAGACTTCCTACGTGACATGAGTCACTACAGTCAATGTACCTTTTCAAGGGCTTAGTAAATTGCATATCCAAGATCCAATCTTTTGTTGTTCTTGTTTGCTTGTATTTTTGTGTTTATTTATATATTTTACCAAATTTTTCAGTCATTGCTTCTATGTAAACTAAACAGCTTTGGGCTTAAAATGTACTTTTTTAAAATTTATATGTCAAAAATACACAGTTCATTTAATGGTTTATTCGAACATTTTTTTTTTTTTTGCCTCAGCTATCGTTCTGCATTTTAAAATAAAATGATTCTTTTTTTAAAGTTTAATGGGGTTACATTGGTATATAATTTTCAGGTGTACATTATAATTTGACATCTATATATTCAAATGTGTAATTACCACCCAGAGTCCAGTTTCCTTCAGCTACCATATATTTGATCCCCTTTACCCACTTCATCCTCCCCCAATCTTCCTATATTTGACCACCTTTACTCTCTTCCTTCCTCCCATATCCCCTACTCTCTGGTAACCACGAGTCCATTGTCCATGTTCCTGAGTCTGTTTTTGTCCTGTTCATTTGTTGCTTTTAGGTTTATATCTCACATATAAGTAATATCATGTGATTTTCATCTTTTTCAATCTGGCTTATTTCACTTAGCATAATTATCTCTAGGTCCATCCAGGTTGTCACAAATGGCAGTATTTCATTTCTTCTTCTGGCTGAGTAATATTCCATTGTATATATGTACCACAGCTTCTTTAGCGAATCATCTATCGTAGGACACTTCTGTTGCTTCCATGTCCTGGCCACTGTGAATAGTGCTGCCATGAACATTGGTGTGCAAATACCTTTTCAGATATGGGTTTTCAAGTCTTTCGGGTAAATACCCAGTAGAGGGATGGCGGGATCATATGGTAGATCAATTCTTAGTTTTTTGAGGATCCTCTATACTGTTTTCTATAGCGGCCGTACCATTTTGCAGTTCCACCAGCAGTGTATGAGGCTTTCTTTTTCTCCGCATCCTCGCCAAAATTTGTTGTTATTTGTTCTGTTGATTATAGCTATTCTAACAGATATGAGATGGTATCCCATTGTGGTTTTGGTTTGCATTTTTCTAATAGCTAGTCATGTTGAGTATCTTTTTGTATATTTGTTGGCCATTTGTATGTCCTCTAGGGAGAAGTATCTGTTCAGGTCCTCTGCCCATTTTTTGATTGGATCTTTTGGTTTGTTGTTGTTGTTGTTGTTTTTGTTGTTGTTGTTGTTATTGAATCATACGAGTTATTTGTATATTTTGGAAATTAGGCCCTTATCAGAGGTGTCGCTTAAAAATATATTTTCTCATTTGGACAGTTTTCTCTTTACCTTGCTGACATTTCCTTTTGCTGAACAGAAACTTTTTATTTGTTGTAGTCCTATTCATTTATTTGTGCTTCTTTTTCCATTGCCTTTGATGTCAAATTCATAAAATCCTCATTAAGTCCAAGGTCCTTGAGTTTAGTTCCTATGTTTTCTTCTATGCCTTTTATTGGTTCCAGTGTTATATTCAGGTCCTTAATACATTTTGAATTAATTTTGGTTTGTGGTGATAGACAAAGTCGAGTTTCATTCTTTTGCAGGTGGCCCTCCAATTTTTCCAGCACCAATTATTAAAAAGGCTTTCCTTTCTCCACTGCATGGTTTAGGCTATTTTGTCGAAAATTATTTACCCATTTTGTTGCAGGAAGCAACATCCGACAGAGGATTTCAGACACTCATAGACAACTTTGTTAGAGGAAGCAGTGGGGTCCTCTAACAACGGCTGGTGGAGCAAGTGGGGTTAACAATTCCATACACGTACTCCCCCTAGTCAGACTTATTACAGTTTATATACTTTTGCAGTGTCTCTGCAAGTGGCACGTGATTCCTTTGTCTGAGGTTTCATATGTGCCTTCTTATTCAGGACGGGTATGGGGAGCTTTGGGCGAAGGGGTTGCAAGCAGGGAAGAATTTCCATACTACTGGTCTTCTCTATTTACGGGTTACTTTGTCTTGTAGGACCCACAACCTTGGCACTCTCAACACTGTTATAGATTTCTCGGAGAGACGGGACACTGTGGCTATAAGCAGAATGTACCATTTATTGATGCCAGTACTGGCTCAGCAGATTCCTATCCAAAGGCTGAGCTCTAATTGTAACATAACAAGCAGTTTTACACAGTCTTGTTATTCCTTCACAGCTACAAAGGTAAGGAAGAACATCAGTTGGTTGGCAAGCCGTCAACCAACAGACATGGGCTGGAGAGTCCTTGAGGTGGGGGAAGTAGCTGTGGGAAAACGTGTTAGCTGAAGATAACTGAGCAGAATGTGAGGAGAGAGCTCAGTTATTTCTGCAGGCCCTTTCCTTTGCATTTTTTTCAGATGCCTCCTCTCCTCTCTCATTCCCCTCTTTGAAACTCTAGACATTCTATTTCTATGCTGGAGTCCCACATTCTCTACTAAACTATCTTGGAGGATCTCCTGATAATGGTGGGTAAATTATATGTGGGTTGCAGCTCGCTGCTGTACTGTGGCTTCCACTATGCCTTTTAAGCTTTTTATTAGCAGGGGCAGCAGACTTACTAGGAATAAAAATCCCTGAAAGCCTATTCTAAGGGCCCTGGGGCCAGACAATGTGAGGTCGTTCCAGTACATCGAAGCGGTAGGAAGCTTCATAACATAGAAAATATAAACTTAGCAAAAAAATTGAAATGACAAGTCAAAGTTAATAGTAGAGGTAATTCACAATGAAGTTACTTTTTCATGGCAGTTTGTTAATTCAAGTTTCCTGATTCCCTGGCACATGTGGACTTATCTAGTTTCCGGAACAAGAGCTTAAGATCTTCTGCATGTTCACAGGAATGGGTTGCACTTTCTGATTTATTTTCTGGAAGAACCTGTGAGGACTCATAAGAAACTTGGTTTATTCAAGATAAATGTACCTAGGTGTTGATTCCTTGTAAGCTGACAACATTTGGAAGCTTAACAAAACTTGGTAGGGCCTTGAGGGCTATTTATTCCTGTCACTGTGCAGTTAGCATTGGAGAGAGGCCCATGGGATGAGTCAGGACAGAGTAGGCAGCTTTAGTATCTAGTAAAAACTCAGTTTTTCCTTCTTGCCATGGCGAGGGTGACCTGAGGTTCCACTGTTGTGATCATGGTGAGTTTTTCTAGGACTGGAGCTTGCAAGTGCTTGAGCCTCCATTGTTGAAGGAGAGTGCAGACCCTTCGTGGGAGGCTTGCTATGTGGGGTGAGGGCTTATGAGGTCTACCCCTGCCCAGATTCCCAGGACTGGCTGGACATTTGCCCTTTTAGTGCTCTTCCTTCTGCAGTTTGCACATTGATTATGCCTCAGTCTCAACAGTGCTACTCGTGGCCAACCAAGATCAAGGCCCTCCAGGCCTGCAAGGTTTTCATTGCCTAGGGTCATCTCGAGATGGTTCTTGTATTATGGCAGCTATAATTTTCACGCTTTTTGTACTTTGCTTTTTTCTCTGCCCAGTACCAGTTATTGGACACCTTAAAGACCTTTGGCACCAAGGCAACCTGCGGGGTTGCAGTTTAGGCCCCAACTTTTGGAGCTTCCATTAAATATTGGGCACAGACCGAGTTATGAAATGTATAGACAGGAGTGTCTGGCCCTCAGACTTTGGGCGAATGTTAGTATCTTCTCTAAAAACCTCAGAAAACTGGTTGAGGCAACATAAAACACAGAAATTACTTTGATTAATCACAAAATCCTTGTTTTCTACTCAGAAAACTTTTCCATAACAGAAGCAGACTAATAGTCTAAGAAACATTAAAACACAACTCTAGTTTTGTATTAGCTTACTTTTGGCATTTAACTTTCTAATCTCATTTAGCTTAATTACATAAAATTTCCCCTCAGGATTTCTCTTCACAAACCTTCTACTACTTTCCTCATTCCTTCAGTTTGCCTCTTTTCACTCATTGAGAAAAAACCAACAGTATGGCAAACAGCTTTCCTTTAATTTCCTTCAAAACAAATCTCTATGCCAAAAACATACATTTTCCTTTCTATCATAATTAGAATTCTTAACTGAACCACCATATTACATATAACACAGGCAAATATAGAAGAGAGATTCTGCACATATTCATAGTTTCCCATCATCAGTATTTGTAACTTCAATGGGGGTGCATATCTAGTTTCCTCAGGGAGTGAGGAAATAAATGGGTTCCCTAGAGAACGTGGACACCCTCAGTGTCCAAGGGCAAAGAGGAAGGAGAAAACTCCTGATTATTTTGACATCTCCGGGAAGGTCCTCTTATCATTGGGCCATTTTATAAGTCTGGTTCTTGGTAAAGGAGCATAGAAGTTTGTACGTAGGGTACTTCTTCTGATTTTCCAGTTCCTTGCCAAAAAAAAAATCTAATTAGAGAATAGCATGGTAACTTAGTGAATTGTTTACAGGCTAAATTTCTTGATTTCTCTCTTGCCTTTATTTCAGATGGAGGAGGGTCTCCTTCAGGTCCTCACTGCAAGGAATGGCTGTTGCTGTATTTTGCTGACAGCTGGACGGTGGGGCTGCTGTTTTTGTCTTCCCTGAAGGGCAGAAGCTGGGAAGTGCTCATGCCACAGATGAGGAAGAAGGAAAAATATTCTTCCCTTACCATGAGTGGAACCTGGGCAAAAGCACTGAACCTTAATGCCTAAAATACCAGAGGACACAATCCTAGCTGTGTCTGAATCTGAAAGCATGTTACGCACCCTGAGATGATTGTGCACCCTGTAGCATTGTGCTAGTACTGCATGGAAAAGCTAAAGGGGAACAGGAAATGGCAGCATAGGTCTGGAAGTTCTGGTCTGAGGACATTAGTGAGTGCGCACTTGATTTTTTTTTTTTCAAAGGCTTTCTTTTGTGTAGATTCCCAGAGCAGGGTCTCCTGTTCTCCCTGCTTTGTGGCTTCAGAGAGGTGTTTGGCTAGTACTGCAAAGATGGGGATCCACAAATGTCAAAATTATACTGCACCTATGAATTCTCTAACTTGTCACAACTCTAGGATATTTAGAGTTACAACAAGCCTAGGCTTAGGTGATTGCAAGTCTAGCTGTCCATTGTCAGCAAAGAATATGGTATCCCTTAACTTGCAGATCGTGCCCTAACAAAGGCACTGGACAGTCAGGCATGCACAGAAACTGATGCATAACTTGCATATGATGCATATGATCTCCTATAATACATTTACGGGACTTTTGCAGTATCTGTGCAAGGGGCACATGATTCCTTTGTCTGAGATTTTGCATGTGCCTCTTTACTCAGGATGGATAAGGGGAGCTTTGGGTGAAGAGGCTGCAAGGGGCAAGGAATTTCCAGATGACTGGTCTCATCTATTTACAGGTCATTTTGCCTTGTAGAACCCACGATCTTGGCACTATCAACACTGTTCTCAGAGAGAACTGAGGCTATAAGCAGAAAGTAGCACTTATTGATGTCGGCATCAGCTTAGCAGATTCCTATTTAAAGTCTGAGCTCCAATTATAACATATCAAGCAGTTTTACACAGTCTTGTTATTCCTACACAGCTACAGAAGTAAGGAAGAACATCAGTTAGTTGGCAAGCCATCAATCAGCAGACGTCAGCTTGAGAGTCCTTGAAGGTGGGGAGGTATCTGTGGGAAAACATGTTAGTTGAAGAGCACTGGGCAGAACAGGTAGAGAGAGCAGTTTTAAGTGGCTGAGTCATTTATTTCTGCAAGACCTTTCCTTTGCATTTTTTTCAGATGCCTCTTCTCCTCTCTCAATATAAACATGAGTTTACTTCTGGACTCTCAATTCTGTTCCACTGTTCCGTGTGTCTGTTTTACTGCCAATACTATGCCGTTTTGATTACTGTCACTTTGTAATGTAATTTGAAGTCAGGCAGAGTGATGCCTTCAGCCTCATTTTTTTTTTTTTTCTCAGTATGGCATTGGCAATTCAGGGTCTTTTGTGCATTCATACAAATCTGATGATTTTTGTTCTATTTCTTTAAAAAATGCCAATGGGATTTTGATGGAGTTGCATTAAATCTGTATAAAGCTTTAGGTAACATGGTTATTTTAAGTATGTTGATTCTTCCAATCCAAGAACACAGAATATCTTTCCATTTCTTTGTATTTTCTTTGATTTCCTTTAATAGGGTCTTATAGTTTTCATTATATAGGCCCTTCACATGTTTCATTAAATGTATTCCTAGGTATTTTATTCTTTTTGTTGCAATTCCAAAAGGAATTATTTTTTCCAATTCTTTTTCTGATGCTTTATTTTTAGAGTATAAGAACGCTATGGAATTTTGATTTTTATATCCAGAGTCTTTACTGTATTTGCTTATTGTGTCTAGTAGTGTTCTTGTGGAGTCTTTAGGGTTTTCTATATAGAGAATTATGTCATCCACAAATAGTAACAGTTCGAAGAGGAGGCAATAATGTTGGCTGAGAGTTTGTCATAGATGTCCTTTATTATGTTAAGTTACTTTCTTTCTATATCAATTTTGTTTAGTGTTTTAATCATAAATGGAGGCTGTATGTTTTGTTGTTTGTTTGTTTTGTTTTTGTTTTTTTTTGATTTTTGAGGGTTTTTTTTTTTTTTTATGCCTATGGCACCCGGTCTTCCTAGGTTGTCACCCATTCAAGTACTAACCAGGCCCAAACCTGCTTAGCTTTCGAAATCAGGCAGGATTGGGCGTGTTCAGCATGGCCGTAGACTGGATGCTATATCTCGTCTAACGCTTTTTCCGCATATATTGATATGATCATATGATTCTTACCTTTTAATTTGTTCATGTGGTGCATCACATTAATAGATTTGCATATGTCAAACCATTCCTGTGCCCCTGGGATGAAGCCCACTTGATTGTGGTATATAATCTTTTTAATATGTTGCTATATTCAGTTCACTAGTATCTTATATAGGATTTTTGCATCTGTGTGCATGAGAGATATTG
>NW_011889309.1:2601686-2657375 GCF_000151845.1 Pteropus vampyrus
TTTTTTTTTTGTGATCTCTTTACCAGGTTTTGGCATCAAGGTAATATTGGCCTCATAAAATGAGTTGGGAAGTATCGCCTCCTCTTCAATTTTTTGGAAGAGTTTGAGGAGAATAGGTATTAAATCTTTAAAAGTTTGGTAGAATTTACTGGTGAAGCCATCTGGTCCTGGACTTTTACTTTTTGGTAGGTTTTTGATGATTGTTTCAATATTCGTACTGCTGAGAGGTGTATTTTTATTTTCCAGATCTTCTTGATTCAGTCTAGAAAAATTGTATTTTTCTAAGTACTGGTCCATTTCTTCTAGGTTATTAAATTTGTTATTATATATTTTTCATAGTATTCCTGCATAATTCTTTGTAATTCTGCAGTATCTGTTGTAATTTCCCACCTTTCATCTCTGATTTTACTTATTTGTGTCCTTTCTCTTTTTTCTTTAGTGAGTCTAGCCAGGTGTTTGTCAACTTTATTAACCTTCTCAAAGAACCAGCTCCTTTTTGTATTTATTTTTTCTATTGTTTTTTGTTTTGTTTGTTTTCAATTTCATTTTTTTTTTCTGCTCTAATATTGATGATTTCTTTCTTTGTGCTGACTTTAGGCTTGATTTTTTTTTTCTTTTCTAGTTTGTTAAGATGAAGCATTTAGTTGTTTATTTGGACTTATTCTTGTTTTCAGAGGTAGGCCAATAATGATATGAACTTTCCTCTTATGACTGCTTTCGCCCTGTCCCAAAAGTTTTGATATGTTGTACTATCATTATCATTCATTACTATGTATCTCTTGATCTCCCTTTTTATTTCTTCTCTGACCCAGTTATTCTTCAGTAGCATGTTGTTGAATATCCATGTATTTGTGGTTCTTTCTGATTTCTTCTTGCATTTGATCTCTAGTTTCAAAGCATTATGATCAGAGAATATGGTTGGTATGATTTCAACCCTCTTGTATTTGTTGAGGCTATCTCTGTGTCTCAGTATGTGGTCAATTCTTGAGAATGTTTCATGTGCCCTGGAGAAGAATGTATAAGAAGCTATTTTGGGATGGAAGGCTCTGTAAATGTCGATGATGTCCAGTTGGTCTAATGTGTCATTTAAGGATGTTACTTCCTTATTGATTTTTTGTTTGGCTGATCTGTGCTTATCCAACAGTGAGATATTTAGGTCCCCTACTATGAGAGTATTTTGGTCTGTTTCTCTCTTTAGTTCTGTTATTAACTGATTTACATATTTGGGGGCTCCCTGATTGGGAGCATAGATATTATTAAATGTTATGTTTTCCTGGTGCATGATTTCCGTTATCATTATGAAGTGTCCTTTTTTGATTTTGAAGTCTGTTTCATCCGATATTAGTACCGCTATTTCCACTTTTCTCTGAACGCCATTTGCTTGAAACATCAGTTTTCACCCTTTCACGTTGAGTCTATATTTGTCTTTGGAGCTGAGATGTGTCTCCTGGAGGGAGCATATGGTTGGGTTTTGTTTTTTGATCCAATCTGCAGCTCTGTGCCTTTTTATTGGTGAGTTCAGTCCATTTATACTTAGGGTGATTATTGAAATATGAGGTCTTCTTATATCCACTTTATCTTTTGCTTTCTGGTAGCTCAGTTTTTCCAATGCTTCCTTGTCCTTGTGTTTCTGTTTTCTTCATTTTCGTTGGCTTCTGTGTGTTTTGTCTCTGGTTCTTTTTGCTTTTTGTTATATGTGTCAGTTCTGAATATTTGGTGTGTGGTTACCATTACGAATATGAAAAGGATAGTTACATATATACGGTCATCCTTTTTCTTCTGTGTGTGTCTTATCTCGTTTCTCCTTTGCAAATTTAGATCTTTGAATCCTTCCCTTTTCAGTCATTGTTATCTCTATGTGGCCCTATATATGCAGAACATTTATTACTATCTTGTTATAGCAATTCTCTTCCTATTACTTAGGCTTATATTGCCCTTTTCTTAGTAAGGGTTGTACTCCTCTGCTTCATTTGCCTAATAATCACTTTACTCCTAATTACGGTTTTGTTTTTTGTTTTTTGTTTTTTTAGGTGAACTGACACCTTTCAGTATTTCCTGTAGTGCAAGTCTCATAGTGGAGAATTCCCTCAATTTTTGTATGTCTGGGAAAGTCTTAATTTCTCCTTCATATCTAAAGGACAACTTAGCTGTATATATTATTCTAGGCTGATAGTTCCTTTCACTTAATAGTTTAAATATTTGATTCCATTCCTTTCTGTCTTGTAAAGTTTGCGCTGAGAAGACCGATGATAATCTAATGGGTTTTCTTTTATATGCTACCGTCTTCTTCTCCCTGGCTGCCCTGAGAATTCTATTTTTGTCATTGATTTTTGATAACTTTAATACAATGACCTTTGTTGGTTGAGATAATTGGGTGTTCTGCTGACTTCTTGAATTCCAAGCTCGAGCTTATTCTTTAGATGTGGGAAATTCTCATCCACTATTTGTCTGAAAATGCTTTCTAGTCCCTGTTCCTTTTTTCACCTTCAGTAATGCCAATTATTCTTATGTCTCCTCTCCTGGCAGTATCAGCTAGTTCTTGAATTTCTCTTTCACTTTTTTTCATCCTTCGGTTTCTCTCTTCTTCCTTCTGATTTATTTCTAGATTTCTGTCTTCAATATCACTGACATTTTGCTTCATTTGGTCGACTCTATTTCTCAAGCCTGCTATTTCATTTTTCAACTCTTGCAGTGTGTTATTCATCTCCAGAAGGTCTATTTGATTCCTTTAAAGGGTTTCAATCTCCTTGCTCTGCTCATTTAGTAGTTGTTTTTTTCAGTTCCTGAAATTGTTGATTTGAGTTGTTTTAGATCTCATTGACTTTTTTCGGAAGTACCATCCTGAATTCTCTGTCATTTAAGGTGCATATTTATATGTCTGTAAGCTTATTTTCTGGAGATTTTTCTCTTTTTATCTGATCTTCCTTGTCACCTTGATTGTTCATGGTCTTTAATGGACTATTTCTCTGACTGGGTATTAATGGAAATATATTCTACTTTTTTTCCAGAAAGAAGTTTTATCATTTAATGGTGTCTCTTTAGCCTGCTGCAAAGAAGGGACTTTTCTTTTGGTGTCCAGTAGATAGTGTCTAAGCCTCTTGGATCCCTGCTTCCTATAAAGCCTTAAAAATGTCCTTTTTTGTATGTATGTATGTATGTATGTATGTATGTATGTATGTATTTTTATTTCTTATTATTTTTAGTGAGGCAACCCTAGGTGGACCTCACAGATTGCAAGGAACTTGTCAGCTTACAATCTCTTTTTTTTTTTACATCTATAGCACCTGGTGTTCCTTGGTGGTTTCCCATTCAAGTACTAACCAGGCCTGATCCTGCTTAGCTTTCTAGATCAAATGGGATCAGAAGGATCAGGCTTGTTTAGGGTGGCATAGCCATAGACGTCTTTTTATTTTCTGATAGATATTTAATCACATTTGCTTACCTCAGTTACTGTCTCTGTCAGTGTTAGCAACAATTTTGGTAGCCTTTACACAGATTTTCCTGGTGCTCTGTGGTGATAGGTCTTGGAGGGTATGAGTGAAGGGGCCATCCGGGTTGGGAGTTGGGTACTGTGGCTCAGCCTCGGTTTTCCACCCAGGGCCAGTAAAAATCAACTGTTGTTTCTCTGCGATCTCATTCCGCTTCTTTGCTTTCTGCCCTGATAACTGGGCCCTGGTGCCGGCTGCTGGAAGTTCTGGCACTTCCAGGCAGTCTGATCAAGGAAGTCGCTGCTCTTTCTCCCTTCCCCCTTCCCCCGCAGAGAGCTCCAGAGTCTACAAGAGTTAGCTTCAGTGTCAGCAGCTTTTGCTCAGATTTCTCTGGGGCACCGCGATGTTATGTTTCGGAGAGTATGGGTGGAGAGCCCCTCTGGGTTGGGGTTGGGGGCTGTAGCTAGCCTTGGTTTTGGAACCAGGGCTGGTAAATATCAACTGTTGTTTCTCTGCTTTCTCATACTCTTCTCTGCTTTCTGCCCTGATGACTGGGCCCTGTTGCTGGCTGCTAGAAGTTCTGGCACGATAATCAGGGAAATCGATGAATCTTCACCCCTCCCCCTCCTTCCACAGGGAGCTCCGGTAGCTGCGAGATGCAGCTTCTTTATTTCTCTGAGTCCACCACTCAACAGTTGGGGTCGACCTGTGGTAGCTCAGATGTGCAGATCCCACACTCAGATGTGCTGGTGTGCAGTTTGGGTGTTTTTTGTTGGGTTTTACATGTTCAGCTTATTGTTGTTTCAAGGGGGGAGATCTGAGTCTGCCATGTTTCCTTGCCGTGTCCATAAAGTATTATTCTTTTAAACATATCCTCTTCATTTTAGAGCTGGAGAGTTGGAGGCTCAGGGAGTTGATGTAAATGGTCAAGTTCATGACCTTCTTCCAGATGACTGTGAACTCAAGTTTTCTGGAGTCAAAGATCATGTTCTTGCTGCAACATCTTTACTTTTCTTTCTCTGTGTTATTTCTCTTAGCACAGTGCCCTCCAGGTTCATACAGGTTGCCTTCTCTGCCCTTCATTTTCTAGATTGGTACTGTATCTTGAAGATATTCTTTTGTTTTGTGACCAAATGTGAGACCTGACAACTAGAGGACATTTCTTAAAGTGGATAAATTCAAGACAAATAACAGGACATCCTTTTCCACATAGTTCAGCAACAGAGATTAATGGTTGAAGTCTAATAAAATTTAATTATACAAATTAAATATTCAGTCAAATATTTTTAAGATCAAGAGGAAAAACTAACACACAATCCATATTGAAAAAAAGTTAAAGACAAGAAAAACAACCACTTTTAAAAAACTGAAATAAGTGCCTAAGTTAATATATATATTTATTATTATTAATGTTATTATGCATATAAAGTTAAATATGGCCAAACCTGGCAGAGAAAAAATTTTAAAAAGACTTTAGAAAGATATTTAAATACATGCTATAATTAATTTTCCATAATAGTACTTGCTTTCATAATTTATGGCATGGAAATATTATCATAATATTTAACTGAGGTTTATTTAAAGCACTAAATTAAATAAGATTAAATTCTGTATTAATCTCATAGCAAATATTGACTTAAACATAATTGATATGGAAGCATGGTATCTAATATTGTAATAGTGTCTTTTGTTAGATGAATATATTATAAAAAAGCTTGAAACACTTAAGTTCAATTGTTAAAGTTGGATAAATTATTTTATAGAAAATTTACAATCATTGACTATCAATAGCATAAATATTTATCTAGCTCTTTCTATAGATGTTAATTTTAGAGATTTTTCATAACTGCTAAATGGATATAATCATTTAAATGATTATTTAATGTACTCTCTCTGCAGTTTATAAAATACATACATCTAATATCTTTATTATTCATGGTAGCCAGGACATGGAAACAACTGAAATGCCCTATGATAGACAATTGGCTACAGAAGAATGGTACATATGTGCAATGGAATATAAAAGCCTAAAAAAAGGTCAAGTATTGCCATATGTGACAACATGGATGGACCTTGGGATCATCGTGCTAAGCAAAATAAGCCAGACATAAAATGTTGAGAATCATATTATTTCACTCTTGTAGGATGTAAAACTGAAAGCAAAAAATGAACAAGATAAACATATAAAAACTTATAGGCACAGACAACAGTTTAGTGGTTACTAGAGGGAAAGGGGCATAGTAGAAAAAGGTAAAGGGACTCAAATATATGGTGACAGAAGATTTGACTTTGGGTGTTAAGCACACAATGCAAAATACAAATAATGTATTATCAAAATGTACATTTGAAACCTATATAATATTATTAACAAATCTCACTCCAATAAATTAAATTTAAAAAGGATAAAATATAAGCATGGATAGATAGATAGATAGATAGATAGATAGATAGATAGATAGATAGATAGATAGATAGATAGATTATGGCAATTTCTGTCACTTCATAAGGTGTTTATATATTTGTGCCACTTCTTTGTACTTGGTAACGTGTGTGAAGTGTTTGTAAACATAAACAGCTGAGTTGTATCATTAAAATTATAAAACTATAATACTTTAGTGCCTATTAAATCAAGTAAAAGGAATTACCAGGACATCATAATTAAAAGAAATAGCACCAACTTAACATTATTATGCTGGAAGAATAATTATCAGTGTCCTCTGTGGATTTTGTGCTATTAGACATGACATTTATGAATGACTTTTTAAAAGTGATTTCCATTGTTTCAGAAAAAAATAAAGTGCAATAAGTATTTACTCCAGAGTATTTTTTAGCATAAATAACCACCAATAAAACATATATTATTTCTTATCTTTTAGGTAATGTGAGAAAAGTATATACTGAGATTCAGGATGAAAATGGTCATCTTCCAGTGTTTCAAATAAAATTCTACATTGGAGATGTATCTGAAGATGCAAAAATGTTTGCTTTGTGCTAAGAGTTAAGGTATGAGCAAGTACATTAAGAAACAAAATTAAAGTAAAAGCGAAGTGTTTAAATGTTGCAGAGAAACTATAACGATGTTGTTTGGATTAACTGTGTACTTATTCCTGCTTAAACAAAATCTTAAACTTGGTGATATGTGAGTTTAATTAGTCAGACTAAACACAGGTTAATTATGAGGTCAATACAAAGCAAATTAGGGGGCTTTATTTTTACTACACTAAAAGAACAAATGATTTATGATGTGTTATACTGAAGAAGAGATTTAAAATACGTGTTTCCTCATAGATCTGTATGATTCTAATAGGTTTTATTCAGGATAACTTCAAAGACTCTGATGATAAAGATTCTAGTGGCAAATATAAAGTTGCCATTTTCTAATAGAAGAAATAATGTAATAAGTTCTGAAATTATGTTTTCTACAGTAATTTTTATAATTAAAAATGCTAGCTATATGAATGTAAAACAACACTAGCGCTTTTAGTACTTTACTAAAATTTTACAAACTTCGATATGTCAGAAAAAAATTGCTAACCAACAGAATTTAAAAAGAAAAAACCCAGTCCAAGACAAGGGTGGCTAATTTTCCATTTTTCCCTAATTAGTCATTATCTATTATGTTTAAAATTGTTTAATGATTGAAGATACATAAAGTTGCAATAGTTCTATTACTAAGAAATAAATTTATAACTATTACTTGAATTTGGAGTAAATTAGAGCATTTTAGATTCCCAGTTATTTTCTAAAAGAATTGCAATAATTTTTAAAAATAGCTATTAATATACATACATAAAACCTAAATTTCCCTGAGCAAAATCAGCGATTGTTTCCTTATAGCTTTGCACATGAACATTTTTCTTTCTTTCTCTATTACCAGAGCTCTTCTTACTTGTAGTTTTATTACCTTAAACACCCTAAGAGAGAAAAAAATTAACCAAGCAAATAAAGCTTGCAAAATAGAGTGTTGTTGTGTGTGCAGAATAACTCTTTCACAGTGTCAAATACTGACTTCTGATCTGAATGACCAGTTTTAACTAAAAGTACTCCATAAATTTAAATCAATCACATTATATATATACACACGTAAACACACACACACAAACACACACACATGTGTGACATTACGATTCACAAGTAATACTTCTTTGGAGTTGATTTTTATCTTATTTTATATTTTAGTCCATTAATTATTCATGGATTCAGTTCATGTATTTAATCAGTAAATATTTTGTGAGTACTTAAAGTGTACACTGCTCTAGAAGTTAGAAATAGCAAATAAACAAATAAAAAAAATATGACCCTACAAATACAAACTATGGAAATAAACAAATAGTATATCAGAGAAATCAGTGGCTATTTAATACAAATTCATGTGGTCAAGAGAAAGACTTGTGGATTTTTAGGTATGGAGCATTCTGAGCTTTCCAGTATAAAGTCCCTGAAGCTCAAGGGAGCTTGGAGGTCAGTGTGACTGAAAGATTGGTTGGAAATGAGATTGGAAATGTAGTCCAGGACTACAATATGAGATTTATTCTAGAAATTTTAGAAAGAAAGCTGTTGAATGGTTTTGTCCAAAGGGATAACAAAATCTAACATAAAAGGATTATTCTAGATTTGTGCAGGATTGAAAGTGGGGGTGAGTTAGTGTTATCAGACAGGAGTAGAAACAGAGAGTAATATAATACTTCCCAGGTAAGATTTGATAGCGGCTTGAACCCTAGTAGAAGGCAAGAGAGATGGTGATAATGGAGCCCAAAGACAGCCCAAAGGATTTGCTGGTGGACTATATGTGGTATATTAGAGAAAATAAAAAATGACTCGTGAGTTTTTTGTTCTGAACATTTCTCCCCCCAAGTATGGTGTTGGCAGAAATCAAGAGTTCATTTTTGGAGATTTTATGTTTGCGAAACTTTTTCAATGTGCAAGTATAGTATTTGGCATGACAGTCACAAGTGCTGATCTAGGTTTGGAAAAGAAATCATGGTTCAGAATGAAATCACCTAGAAAATGGGTGCAGATAGACAAATCCAAAGACTGTTCCCTGGTTACTCAACACTTAGAAGTCAGCAAGAGGATTCATCAAAGGATACTGAGAATTCACTTTCCTGTGGTAGCAGGAATACTAGGAAAATGTAGAATTCATACACCATGTAAAGAACAAGATTCATAATGGAAGGGAGTGATCAACTGTCACCTGCTTCTGTGAATAAAATGCCCCTGTGGATTTTTACATGATAACTTATGATAAAAAAAATGTACATTGAAGTAAGAAAAAAGCCAATAAGCCAAATGCTAAAATATCCTGTTACTCAAGGGATCATTAATGAGATCAGTATATGACTAGATCAAGAGAGTTTAGTGGTTGATAAATCAAGATGATGGCATTTACTTCAGGGGAATTGGAAAAGGTGGCAAAGGGGATCAAATAATATAGTCTTGATGCAATTCAGAGGCAGAAATATACTTTCTATCTATCTATCCCTAGGATCTGCACTACGAAAAGTATGAGGGCAACTGTTTGTGGTAGCAGTGTCTTCTGTTGGGGAGAGGCACAGTATGGGAAAAAATAGAAAGTAATATTCCTACGTAAAATTGAATTTTTAGGGGATATTGCTGATAATGGGCTATAAATTCCAGAAGGTCTCGGGGAAAGTTTGGTGGTGGAGGTAAAGGTGAGGTAGAAAGAAGTATCTGGGTGGTGAGAGATGTCTTAGAGTGAACACCTAGATTTCCTGTGATAAATAAACACAATAGGAATGATTATCTCTCTAAGACAACTGCGAACTCTCCAGGAAACTTCTCCCCTCGATCTAACAGTGAATTATTCAGGCTAGAGAAAGGGGTGTTTTTCAGGAAACTAAATTCATGTGATGTAGTATTCTACATAAGTTGGAGAGAGGAACAAATGAAGAGATAGAAAGTTTAACAACATTTTGAAGCAAGAATATGCTATAATAAGTAATTCCATTAAGAAAGCACAAATTGCTGTGTGGATTCCAAAGAAGGAGACATTTTAATTGATGAAATAGCATAAATGGTTTCCTAGAGGTTGAAGGATTTGTACACACTGAAAGATGGTTAGAATTGCTCAGTGAATCTTTTCTTTTAGTAATTTATTTTATTATTAGCTTCAAGTAAACAGTATATTGATAGACATTTATATAGTTTAAGAAATAATCCCCCTGCTTACTCAATTTTCCCTCTGGCTCTATGTATAGCCATTACATTACATTACTGCTGACTATATTCTGTATGCTGTGTTCCCCCAACCCATGACCATCACTCAACTACTAATTTGTTCCTCTTTAACACTTCAGCACTTTCTCCTTAAGCTATTTGGGACAGTGAGAAAAGCCGTAGCTGTATCCCTTGGATAAGAACACATGAAGATCCCTAAGGTCAAGGAGGTCTCTCATCCGGGTTCTTAAGGCCTCAAGAGGCCTTTCCTTTGACACCCTTCAAAACTGGGCCTAGCTCAGATTCCTCAGCCTTGTGACTTCCTGGCCTCAGGAGGAAATGGAGTGTACCTGAAAGCATGGCTGGCGGCAGCAACATAGGGTATGGCATTCTGAGGTGATGGTCAGGCCTAATAACATATGAACCAAAACTCTGCCCCCAGGACACAGTCCTTGGCTATCCCAGCCAAGCTGGGCAGTGGGCTGGAATGCAGCCAAGGTTCCAGGAGCAGGGTGCTTTCTGGTAGAGCAAAGGCCTACTGTGGCCAAACAGACTGTCCAGGGTGACGGTAGGGGAGGAGAGAATGGGCTGGCTGTGTTGGACTAGGTGGGTGAGGATCACTGCTGAGTAGAGGGGGTAAGGAAGGTGGTCAAATGAGAAAAGTAGAACTGAAAACAAGGGAGTACAGATATGTGGAGTAGCAAGGGAATGGGTTGCATGGAGGCCGAAGAAGGTAAAAAGACCCTGGGAGCAGACTTAGATCTAGAGATTTGAAGGAATGTGGAATGAGGTGTCTAGAAAAAGAGAGGTACTGCTGAATTATGGGAAGACACAGCAAAGGAAAGAAAGAGGAGAGAACCCAGGCCTGACCCTAATCAATTCGATGGACTACAGCCATGATTGATTAACAGCTAATCCTGCTTCCAAAAAGTGCTGATTGAGCAACTTGCCTCTGCCAATCATTGTCCCAGAGAAGCTGAAGCCTTATCCAATGTCACTTTCAACCTAGAGCTCCCCCCTGGGAATTCTAAGTGCCTTAGGCCTGGCAGAGAAGAGTTTACAGAAGAGCATAGGGAGGACAGATCCAGACTCAGAGAATAAGCTGCAGGAAGGAGCAGGAACGAACCAGTGGCTCCTGTTCACTTCCGAATCACTCAAGAGGCCTGGGGCAAGAGCGTGAATATTGGTGATCCGGAATCTCAGGGCAGAGATGAGACTGAAAGCACACCTGCCTGTTGTCCCGCAGACCTTTAGGGGTTTACGCTAGTGCCATTTCCCAGGGTGGGGGTAAGGCAGTGATGCCCAGATCTCCCAATTCCTGGTTCTTTCCAGGCCTGGAGCCCCATAACAAGGACATAACAAGGACATCTATTGTCCTGGGCCTTCTCTGAGACGTGATTACTTTATATCTACTGCCACACTGGCTGGCGGGTGGTGATAACAGCCTTGACCAGGCCATGGGTAGTGGCCTCATTTTACTGGGAGAGTGTGATTTGTGTGTCCTGTACTGAAAATGGCAAGCCAGGACTGCAGCATACATATAAGGCTCTATCAAAAGCCAACTCCTGCTGAAACGGCCAACAGTGACTCTAAACACCTCATCCCCAGCCTCAGCACAGTGCGGAACAAAGGGACTGGCTTTCTCCTCTCCACAGGTCTCATTGGTCTTGGAGACCCCAGTAGCAGCAAGGCTGGGGACATCTTCCCTGTTCGTTGGCAGGGGTCAACCATTAGCTGCCAACATGTTAGGAGGCCAACCTCCACTGCCATACACTAACCTCTTTGGCCTCCCTAATCATGGTCGCATCTGCATCCTATTTGCACAAATGCCGTAAGCTGCCCTTTTTGGGCTGGTAGCCGGTCAGTCACCTGTTTTTAGGCCGGAGACAGGAGTTCTTCGGACAGTCATGGGAATTTCAAACTGTGTTCCATCTGGTTTTCACACCTGTGACAGTTAGAAGTTTCTAAAAATGTCCTCACATTTTGTGACTGGCCCTATTGAGCAATCCCCCTCCACGTCAAGGGAAGGGATCTATGTCAGACCGCAAGGGATATGGCCCTTATGATTTCACTCCTATGTGTACTTGAAAAGAAGAGGAAAGCAACAACAAGCAAACGAACAAACAAAAGCCAACTCAAAGGCTCGGATATGAGACCAGTGTGCATCAGAGACTAAGGGGAGTAGAGGGAGAACAACATGTGTGTAAAAGGGCTTAGCATTTGGGAGAAAAAAACTAACCAGGCAGGGGGTGCTGAGCAGTCTATGCAGGGGACGGAGGTTGGAGTAGAAAGCAGCACCCCCGACGTGTTATGGTATTAAAGCATGTATCCCAGCTAGGTTTAATTGAGTCAAATGAACAGACCACAGAGGTTTGGAGGCACCAAACCTCGCTCTGTATTCTCTTGAAGACAGACTTCTGGACACATTGGGGTGTTGTTTGAATTAGCTGGGATCATTTCCCATTCTGTCACAAAGCCACTGAGAAAAGACTGATGGAGTCAGCTGAGTGCCATTTGAAGTGAAGCGGCAGTCCTGGTGCCTCAGTATTTCCTGAGACCATGTCCATCATGCTGCTCCTGTGTTTTGAAAATGAGAAGAATTCCAAAAGGATGCATTCAACTCTGCCTAAGAAATCTGCTCCTCAAGAGCTGAAAGAGGGACAGGATAATCCAATTTATAATAGGGGATTGAGATATAGGAAAATGAAAAGAAGGCTCAGACACTGCTGACAGAGGGACACATGGGACGCTTTCTCCATAAGTTTAGAAAAGTTCTATCTTAGAAAATGATGAACAACCTTGTTGAGAACAAAGGGTACTTGGGAGCCATTTGTTCTGTTGGCCTCGGGCTAAATAAGGTGTCCCAGAGACCCAGGCAGATGCCAACTTTCTCATATTCCAGCACTGTCGAGGTGATTCACTCTGCCTGAAACTCTATCGTGATTGCTCCCCGCAAAAAAACAATCTAAATTCCTTAAGGTATGGTACAGGATGTGATGCCTACCATGACGCAAACAATGCTCAATGGATTTTTCGGTAAATTCTGTTCACATATCAAATGAGATTAGAGGTGGAAGAGGGAGAACTGTGCCTGAGAATCAATTGCTGGCTGCTGGGTGTGGAAGAGACTCTGGTTCCACTGCTGAGTTCTCTGGAATTAACACATATGTCCATCCACTGGCAATGCAGATCACCTCACACAGTTTTTGACAATGTGATGAGAGATTCCATAAGAGAGTAGAAAAGGAAGGTCAAGTCCTAATTCACCTTGGAGCCAATGAGTGGTCCACAACTCACTATCGAAGAAAACATGTGAGAGAAGCCACAGCCATTGCCCTCCTGAGCAGTCTGGGCTCTGAGTTGAGCTGTTGCCTGAGGAGCACTGGGCCTTCCATGGTCCCTGATGCCGAGAATGGCAGCCAACTCCTGAGGACAAGAGATTCTGGTACTGACCTTATGCTGACCTGAGGAGGCTGTCATCAGCCCCGTAGTTGTGGGGGGACACCTCACGAAGCTCCAGCTAATGAATCTGTGCTTGGGGGTGTGTGGGTTGTGTTCTTACCTGGTGCATTTCTTTATTCAACTCTCACAAAGTAGATGCGCAATGTATCCATGACATTAAACAAACGTGCATTTCATAGAACTCTCATAGAAATGTTCAAGCAGGGCCACTCAGATACTTTCATAAGCCTGGATATCACACAACCACATCTCAAGGTCACACACATTTAAACACAGACAAATACATCTACACACACGTGCAGATGTATACACACAGGGATACCATAAATTCCCATCCAGAAACCTATTTCAGCTCAGTACATTAGAGAATGAGGGAGGTAGAACAGGTTCACCACACTAAAAGCAATCCGGGACAGTGAGGGAAGCTGTGACTGTATCCCGTGGATAAAGACATATGAAGACCTCCAAAGTCAAGTATGCCTCTCACCTGGGCTCTTAAGGCCTCCAGAGACTTTTGCCATTGATGCCATTCACAACTGGGCCTATGTCAGTCTCCTCAGCCTTATGATTTCCTGGCCTCAGGAGGAAAGAGAGTGGGCCTGAGGGCATGGCTGGCAGAAAAGATGTGGAGTATTGCATTCTAAGGTGCTGGCCATGCCTAGTAACATAAGACCCAAACCTCCACTCCCAGGACCCAGTCACTGGCTACCCCAGCCTGGCTGGGCAGTGTGCTTGACAGCAGCCAAGGTCTCAGGAGCAGGGAGCTTGCTGGTAGATCAAAGGCCTGCTGTGGCCAAGCAGACTGTCTAGGGTGAAGGTGGGAGAGGAAAGAATGGAATGCCTTTGTTGGAATAAGTAGGTGAGGATCACTAGTGTGTAGAGAAGGAAAAAAGTTGGTAAAATGGGAGGAGGCAGGGCCATAGAACTCTCAGGAAGAGAGTATGGGTTTGGGGAGTAGGAAGATAATGGGCTACCTGGAGGCCAAAGCAGGTGGAAGGAACCTGGGAGCAAACTTGGATCCTGAGGTTAGAAGAAATATGAAATGAAGTGTCTGGAAAAAGAGTGCTGCTGCTGAGTTATGGGAAGACACAGCAGAGGAAAGAAGGAGGATAAAACCTCAGGCCTGATCATAATCAATTCGATGGACAACAGCCGTGATTAATTGACAGTTAGTCCTGCCTCCAAGGAGCGCTGACTGGGCAACTTGTCTCTGTCAATCATGGAGCCCAGAGAAGGTGAAGTGCCATTCATTGACCCCTTCCCACCCAGAGCTCTTCTCTGGGGTTTCCAAATACCCTAGGCCTGCCTGTGATTAGTTTACAGAAGAGTCTAGGGAGTACAGAGCCTGACTCATAGAATAAGCTCCAGAAGGTAGCGAGAGGGAGGAACAATTGGCTTTGTTCACTTTTGAATCACTCAAGAGGCCTGGGGTAAGGGCATGAATATAGGTGACCAGGAAGCTCATGGCTGGGGAGAGACTGGAAGCACCATGCCCACTACCCTGCAGACATTTTTGTGTTCACACAGGTGCCATTTTCCACAGTGTTCATAGGGCAGTGACTCCCATACCTTCCAATTCCAGGCCCTTTCTCGTCCTTGTGCTCAGAGCAATTGACATATCAAGGCCAGCTCTGGTCCTGGGCCACATATGAAGTGTTCACTTCATATGTACCACTATACTGGCTGCTGAGCGGTTATAACAGCCTTGATCGTGTCTTGGGCAGTTTCACTGTGAGTGTGCCATTATTGTGTCCTGAACTGAAAATGTCAGGCCAAGACTACATATGAGGCTCTATCAATAGCTTACCCCTCCTGCAGCAGCTACATGTGTGTCTCATGACCTCGTTCCCAGGCTTAGCCAAGGGTCGACCTGAAGGACTTGCTTTCTACTCTCCACAGGCCTCAGTGGTCTTATAGTCCTCAGGAGAAGCAAAGCTCACAACTCCTGCCCTATTTGCTGCCAGGGAGTCAGCCATCAGCAGCCTACATATTTGGAAGCCAGCCTCCAATGCTAGGCATTAACTTCTTTGGCTTCCCTAATCATGGTCGCAATTGCATTCTATTTGCACAAATACTTTAAGCTGTCGCAAGTCTGCCAGTGGCCAGGTCTGCAACCAGAGTTTATGCCAGAGATGGGATGTCTCTGGCTAGCCCTGAGAATTTCGGAACTGTATTCCACCTGGATTTCACGCCTGTGCCAGTTAGGAGTTCCTCAACTGGTTTGCACATTTTGTGACTGGCCCTTTCGAGCAGCACAAGGGAAGTGATCTATGTCAGACTGCAATGGACAGGACCCATATGATTTCACTCCCATGTGGACTTGAAAAGAAGAGCAAGACACTGACACACAAACAAACACACAAACAAACCAAAGCCAATTCAAACTTCAAACATGAGACCAATGTGGATCAGAGACCAAGGGCAGT
The DNA here is from genome assembly GCF_000151845.1 of Pteropus vampyrus. Taxonomy (NCBI): domain Eukaryota; kingdom Metazoa; phylum Chordata; class Mammalia; order Chiroptera; family Pteropodidae; genus Pteropus; species Pteropus vampyrus. Next base: position 2,617,180 of record NW_011889309.1, read on the forward strand.
AGAGAGAAAATGACATGTATGTAAAGGGGCTTGACATGTGGGAGAAAGGGACACACCAGGCAGCAGGTGCCGAGCAGCCCGCACAGGTGACAGATGTTGGAGTAGAAGGCAGCGCCTCTGACATGTTGGTAAGGATGTTAAGCCATGTAGCCCCAATAGGTTTCACTGAGTCCACAGGAAAGACTGAGGCAGGTTTGGAGGCACCAAACACTAGTCTGGTATTCTACTGTCAATAGATTTTGGACACACTGGAACATTGTTTGGATTAGCTGGGATTTTTTTCCATCCTGTCACAGAGCCACCTAGCACAGATTATTGGAGTAACCTGAGTGCACTTTCTAACAGAGCGTCAGACCTGGTGCCTCAGTGTTTCCTGAGACTATGTCCATGACATTGCTCCTGTGTTTTGAATATGGGAAGGACTTCCAAAAAAAAATGTGTCTACTCTTCCTAAAAAGTCAGATCCTCCAGAGCCAGAGGAGAGATGGAGTAATCCATTCTGAAATAGGGGAGCAAGAAAAAGGGAAATGAAAAGAAGACTGAGACACTGCTGACAGAGGGACATTCAGGACGTTTTCTCAATATGTTTAGAACAGTACAACCTTGGAGAATAATGAACGATCTTGTCAAGAACAAGGGATAGTTGGGAGCCATTTATTCTGTTGGCATCAGGCTAAATAAAGTCTCCCAGAGACTCTGGAAGATGCCAACTTTCTCATAATACTGCCCTGTTGAGGTGATTCCTTCTGTCTGAAACTCTTTTGTGATTGCATCTCAGAAGCAACCTGGATTCCTTAAAGGACAGTACAAGATGTGCGGCTTACCATGAGTCAAGCAATGCTCAGTGGATGGTTGAGACAATTCTTTTCAAACATCAAATGAGAATGGGGGTATGGGAGGGAGAAAGGTGCTTGAGAATCAATTGCTGGCTGATGGGTGTGGCAAAGACTCTGGACCCACTGCTGAGTTATCTGGAATTTACACATGATAAGTCCACCCACTGGAAATGTGGGTTACCTCACACACTCTTTTACAAGGTGATGAGAAATTCCAAATGTGAGTAGAAATGGCTAGTGAAGTCCATGGTCAACTTGGAGCTAATGGGAGGTCCCCTGCTCATTCTGAGGAAAACATCTGAGAGATGCCACAGCCAGTCTCCTCCTCAGCAGTCTGGGCCATGGGCCGAGCTCTGGCCTAAGGAGAACTGGGCCTCCCTTGGTCCCCAATTGCGAGTGTATCAGCTACATCCTGAGGAAAGGAGACTTTGGTTCTGATTTGGATGCTGGCCTGAACAGGTTGTGGGAGACCGATGCTTTTGGGGAGACAGCTAATGAAGCTCCATCTAAAAAATCTGGGCTCAGATGTGTATAGGGTTTGGATTTTATCTGGTGCATTTCTTATTTTACTCACACGGGGTAGATGCACATTATGCCCATGACATTAAACAAACGTGAATTTTATAGAACTCTCATAGAAACATTCAAGTAGCCACAACACGAAGCCACTCACATACTTTCACTAACCTGGATATAACACAACCACATCTCTATTTCACACACATTTAGGCACAGACAAACACATCCACACACACACACACACACACACACACACACGCACACACACACATATGCACACACACAAGGACACTGTAAAATTCCAGCCAGAAAACTATTCGAGCTCAGTAGTTTAGACAGTGAGGGAGATAGAACAGGTCCACCACACCCAAAGCCGGCCGGGACAGTGAAGGAAGCCATGGCTGTATCCCTTTGCTACAGACACATGAATACCTCCAAAGTCAAGGAGGCCTGTCAGCTGGGTTCTTAAGGCCTCTAGAGGCCTTTCCCTTTGATGCCCTTCATAACTGGGCCTAGCTGGGTCTCCTCAGCCTTGTGACTTCCTAGCCTCATGAAGAAAGGGAGTGTACCTGAAAGCATGGCTGACAGCAGAGACAAGGAGTATCACATTGTGTTGTGCTGGTCAGGCCTAATAAATAACATATGACCCAAACTTCTGCTCCCTGGCAGTCTCAGCCTTGCTGAGCAGTGGGCTCGACAGCAGCCAAGGTCCCATGAGCAGGATGCTTTCTGTTTCCAAACAGACTGTTCAGGGTGAGAGTTGAAGAGGGGAGAATGGGCTGCCTTTGTTGGAACAGGTAGGTGAGGATCATTGGTGTGTAGAGGGAGTAAGGAAGGTGGTAAAATGGGAGGAGAGAGGGCAGTTGAATTGGCAGCAAGGGAGTATAGATACATAGAGTAGGAAGGGAATGGACTACCTGGAGGCCAAAAAAGGTAGAAGAACTTAGGGAGGTCACTTGGATCCTGAGGTTTGAAGGAATATGGAATGAGTCGTTTGGAAAAAGAGTGGTACTACTGCATCATGGGAGACACAGCAGAGGAAAGATGGACGATAGAACCCCAGGCCTGACCCTAATCAACTCGATGGACAGCAGCCATGATTAATTGATAGCTAGTCCTCCCTTCAAGGAGCGCTGATTGGGCAACTCGCCTCTGTCAATTATGGAGCCTGCAGAAGCTGAAGCCCTATCCAGTAGACCCTTCCAGCTCAGAGCTTCCCTTTTGGGTTTCCAAGTGCCCTAGTCCTTGCAGTGACTAGTTTACCAAAGAGTCTAGTAAGGCCAGATCCAGACTCTGAGAAGAAGCCCCATGGAGGTGCTTCAGGGAGGAGCAACTGACTAATGTTCACTTCTGAATGACTCACAAGGCCTGGATCAAGAGCATGACTATCTGTGACCTGGAAGCTTAGGGCTGGTGTGAGACTGGAAGCACCCCTGCCCACTGTCCCACAGACCTTTTGGTGTTTACGCAGGTGCCATTTCCCAGAGTGGGGATAGGGCAGTGATTCTCATACCTCCCAATTCCAGGCCCTTTCCAAGCCTGGGCCAAGGAGTTCAACATAGCAAAGCCAGCGCTTTTCCTGGGCTTTCTCTAAGATGTGGTTACTTCATATCTACCTCCATGCCCTCTGATGGGTGGTGATAACACACCTAACCGGGCTGTGGGAATCGGCCTCATCTCACTGTGAGCTTGCTATTGTTGTGTCCCAAACTAAAAATTGCAGGCCAGGTCTGCTGCATACATATGGGGCTCTACCAATAGTCGATTCCTCCCGGAGCCACCACGAGTGTGTCTCATCAACTCGTCGCCAGCCTTAGACCAGGGTGGACCAGATGTTCTGGTTTTCCGCTCGCTACAGGCCTCTGTGCTCCTGCAGTCCCCAGAAAAAGCAAGGCTCCAGACACCTGCCCTGTCTTCTGCCAGGGGATCATCCATTAGCTGCCAGCCCGCTGAGAGTCCAGCCTCCACTGCCACGCATTAGACTCTTTGGCCTCCCTAATCATGGCCTCATGTGCTTTCTTTCTTAAAAAAAATTTCTTAAATGCCAGTTTATTTTTTTCATACAATATATAAATAATTTTTTTAACATTTTATTTTTTTATATCCCCCCTCTCCCTTCACCCTCCATTTTTATAACCATGAGTCCTTTGTCCTTATCCATGAGTCTCTGTTTGTCTTCTTCATCTGTTGCTTTTAGGTTTATATTCCACATATGTGATATCCATGTAATTTTTATCCTTTTCTGTCTGGCTTATTTCACTTCATATGATTATTTCAGGGTCCATCCATGTTGTTGCAAATGGCAGTATTCCATCTCTTCTTACGGCTGAATAATATTCCACTGTATATATGTGCCACTGTATATATTGGCTTCTTTAGCCAATCATCTATTTTAGGACACTTCAGTTGCTTCCATGCCATGACCACTGTGAATAATGCTGCAATGAACATCTGTCTGCAAATATCTTTTCAAATATGAGTTTTCAAGTCTTTGTGGTAAATACTCAGCGTAGGGATTGCTAGATCATATGGTAGGTAAATTCTTAGTTTTTTGAAGAGCCTCCATATCACTTTCCACAGTGGCTGTACCAATTTGCAGTCCTACCAGTATCGGGGTTCCTATTTATCCACATCCTCTCCAATATTTGTTATTACTTATCCTGTTGATTATAGCCATTCTAACAGGTGTGAGATGGTATCTCATTGTGGTTTTGATTTGCATTTCCCTAATAGCTAGCCACGTTAAGCATTTTTTCATATATTTGTTGGCCATTGTATGCCTTCTAGGGATAAGTGTCTGTTCAAGTCCTCTGCTCATTTTTTGATTGGATCATTTGTGGGTTTTTTTGTTGTTGTTATTGAGTCATAAGAGTTCTTTGTATATTTTGGATATGAGGTCCTTATCGGAGGTGTTGCTTGCAAATATATTTTGCCATTCGGATGGTTGTCTCTTTACCTTGTTGATGGTTTCTTTTGCTGTGCAGAAGCTTTTTAGTTTGTTGTAGTCCCTTTTATTTATTTTTGCTCCTACTTTCCCTGCCTTTGAGGTCAAATTCATAAAATCCTCTTTAAGCACAAGGTCCTTGAGTTTAGTTCCTGTTTTCTTCTATGCATTTTATTGTTTCAGGTGCTATATTCAGGTCCTTAATCCATTTTGAGTTAATTTTGGTGTGTGGTGATACACAACAGTCTAGTTTCATTCTTTTGCAGGTGGCCTTCCAGTTTTCCCAGCACCATTTAATGAAGTAGCTTTCCTTTCTCCACTGTATATTTTTGGCATTTTTGTCAAAATTATTTGCCCATATAAATATGGGTTTATTTATGGACTCTCGATTCTGTTCCACTTGTCCATGTGTCTATTTTTCTGCCAGTACCATGCCGTTTTGATTAGTGTTGCTTGGTAGTATAATCTGAAGGTGGGCAGAGTGATGACTCCAGCCTTGTTCTTTTTTCTCAGGATGCCTGTGGCAATTGGGGGTCTTTTGTGCTTCCATACAAATCTGATCACTTTCTGTTGTATCTCTTGATCTCTATTTTTATTTATTCTATAACTCAGTTATTCTTTTGTAGTATATTGTTTAATTTCCATGTATTTGTTGTTTTTTGTGCTTTCTATTTATAGTTGATCTCTAGTTTCAAAGCATTATGATCAGAGAATATAGTTGGTATAATTTCAACCCTCTTATATTTGTTGAGGTTATCTCTATGTCCCAGTATGTGGTCAATCCTTGAGAATATTTTGTGTACACTAGTAAGCAGCTGTTTGGGGATGGAAGGCTCTGTAAATGTCGATGATGTCCAGTTGGTCTAATGTGTCATTTAAGGATATTATTTCCTTATTGATTTTCTGTTTGGATGATCTGTTCATATCTGACAGTGGGGTATGTAGGTCCCCTACTATGATAGTGTTTTGGTCTGTTTCTCCCCTTATTTCTTACATATTTCAGGCCTCCGTGATTGGAAGCATAAATATTAAAATATGTTATATCTTCTTGGTGCATGATTCCCTTTATCATTATGAAGTGACCCTTTACCTGTTTGATTTTGAAGTCTATTTCATCTGGCAATACCAATATTTCTGCTTTTCTCTGAACGTCATTTACGTGAAACATCATTTTCCATCCTTGCACTTTGAGTCTATATTTTTCTTTGGAACTGAGATGTGTCTCCTGGAGGGAGCATATGGTTGGGTTTTGTTTTTTGGTCCAATCTGCAACTTTGTGCCTTTTTATTGGTGCATTCAGTCCATTTACAATTAGGGTGATTATTAAAATATGAGGTCTTCTTATAGTCATTTTATTTTTTGATTTCTGGTAGCTCAGTGTTTGCATTGCTTCCTTGTCCTTGTGTTTCTGTTTTCTTTATTTTGGTCAGCTTTTATGGGTTTTCCTCTGGTCCATATTGTTTTATGTTATACACTTCGGTTCTAAATCTTTGGTGTGTGCTTAACATTCCGAATATGAATAGGATAGTTGTATATATACAGTTGTCTCTTTTTTGTGTGTTCCTCATCTCCATTCTTCTTTGTGTATTCGGATCTTTGAATCCTCCCCTTTTCAGTCATTGTTATCTCAATTTGTCCCTATGTATACTGAACATTCATTATTATGTTGCTATAGCAATTTTCTTATTTTTATTTAAGCTTATAATTCCCTGTTCTTAGTAAGGGTTGCACTCCTCTGCTTTTATCATCTTGCTAGTCACCTCACTCTTAAATATGCATTTTTTTCATCATTTTCTTTTAGGTGAGCTAACTTCTTTATGTATTTCCTATAATGCAGGCCTCGTATTGGAGAATTCCCTCAATTTTTCTATATCTGGAAAGGTCTTTATTTCTTCTTCATATCTAAAGAAGAGCTTAGCTGGATATATTATTCTTGACTGGTAGTTCTTTTCATTTAATAGTTTGAATATTTGATTCCAGTCTTTTCTGGCTTTTAAGGTTTGTGCTCAGAAGTCTGACAATAATCTAATGGGTTTTCCTTTATAGGTGACCATCTTCTTTTCCCTGGCTGCCCTGAGTGTCTTTGTCATTGTTTTTTGATAATTTTAATATGATATGTCTTGTTGAAGGCTTTTTTGGGTTGAGATAATTGGGTGTTCTGTTGACTTCTTAAATTCCAAGCTCCAGCTCATTCCTTAGATTTGGGAAATTCTCAATAACTATTTGACTGAAAATGCCTTCTAATCCCTGCTCCTTGTCCTTCCCTTCGAGAATTCCCACTACTCTTATGTTTCCCCTCCCTTTGGTATCAGCTACTTATGTTTCTCTTTCATTATTTTCATTCTTCGTTTTCTCTCTTTTTCCTTCTGACTTATTTCTAGATTTCTGTCTTCGAAATCACTGATCCTGTCCTCCATTTGGTTGACTCTATTTCCCAAGCTTGTTATTTCATTTTTCAACTCTTGCAGTGTGTTCTTTATCTCCAGAATGTCAATTCCATTCTTTCTGAGGGTTTCAATCTCCTTGCTAAAGAAGTCATTCTGCTCATCTAGTTGTTTTTCAAGTCCTGAAATTGTTGATATGATTCGTTTCGGATCCCACTGAGATTTTTCATAAGTACCATCTTGAATTCTCTGTCATTTAAGTCACATATTTCTATGTGTGCAAACTTATTTTCTGGAGATTTTTCTCTTTCTTTTTGAGATGTTGTGTCACCTTGATAGTTCATGATGTTTAATGAACTGTTTGTCAGACTGGCCATTAGTGGAAGTGTGTTCTGTTTTTCTTTTTCCAGAAAGAAGATTTGTTATGTAATTGTCCCTTGTCTCTTGCAAATAAGGTGTTTTTCTTTTGGTTTCCAGTAGGTGGAGTCAAAGCCTCTTGAATCTCTGCTTTATATAAAGTGTTCATAATGTCTTTTTTTCCCTTATTGATGTTTAATCATGCTCGCTACCCTCAGTGTCAATTCCTGTCAGTGTTAATGACAGTTTCAGTAACGTTTGCTCAGATTTCCCTGTGGCCTCACAGTGTTCCGTCTTGGAGAGTCTGGGAAGAGGGGTCCTCTGGGTTGGGGTTCCAGGCTGTGGCTCAGTCTTAGTTTTGCAACCATGGCTGATAAATATTAACTGTTGTTTCTCTGTCATCCCCACTTTTCTCTCTGCTTGTTTCTCTGCCTTCTGCCCTGATGATTAGGCACTGCCACCGACCACGTGGAGCTCACAGAACCTTCAGGCAGGGCAGTTCCAGGCACTCGCTGCTCCATCTCCCCTCCCCCTCCTCCTACAGGGCGCTCTGGCTTCGAGAGGCAGCTTCTTTGTTCTTCCCAGTCCACTGCCTGACACCCAGGGTTCTGACCTGTGGTAGTTCTCATGCATGGATTCCACGCTCAGATGTCATGGTGTGTAGATTGAGAGTCTTTTGTTGAGTTTTAGGTGTTCTGCTTATTGTTGTTTCAAGAGGAGAGATCTGGGAACATCTCTAACACTGCCATGTTTAATTCAATTCCCTACATGTGCATTCTATTTGCCTAAATGCCATAAGCTGTTTCTTCTGGGCAGGTGGCCAGTCCAGCTGCCGATGTTTATGGCGGAGATGTGAGGTTTTCGTACAGCCCAGGAAATTTGGAGGCTGAATTCCACCTGGATCTCAGGTCTATGCAATTAGGAGCTCCTAAAATCACCCTTTAATTTTGTGACTGGCACTTTCAAGTAGTCTCCCTCCCCATCAAGGGAAGGGAACTATGTCAGAACACAAGATACATGGCCCTTATGTTTTCGCTCCCATGTGGACTTGAAAAGGAGAGCAAGACGCTGATAAGCAAACAAAAAAAACAAACAAAAGCCAATTCAGAGCCTCAGATATAGGACCAGTGTGGATCAGAGACTAAGGGCAGTAGAAGAAGGACATGTGTGTAAAGGGGCTCAACATTTGGGAGAAAGGGCCACACAAGTCAGCGGGTGCCAAGCGGCCCATGCAGGTGACAAATGTTTGAGTAGAAAGAAACACCTCTGACATATTGGTCTCTGTTATCTAGTTTGATGATGTCACAGTGGCAGCACTGTGTCCACGCACTGGGAGGGGGAGGGCTCAACAGGGAACAATGGATACTGCTGACACTTTTGTACCAGTCGAGTCTCGCCTAGATCTTCTCTCTGAAAATATCTCTGTAAGTCTCTTGTTCCCCCTGCGTGCAGCCGAATCAGCACTGGTGCTCAGAGCAAGCAGGTTTGTCACCACGAAAATCTTCTCACAGATGTGACCCCTTTAAGAGGCTTCTGCCGCAGCCTCCGTCTCCACTCAGCTGCTCAGGACTGGATTGCCCCATATCCTCTCCCTGTCCTACCTTCTGCCATTGCAGAATGCTTTCTTAGATTTCTCTCTAGTTGTATGGCTTGTTCGTCTAGATCCCAGGTGACTTTTCCTTGTTGCTGCTCCTTGTTTCTGTCACAACTTTGATTTGATCGCCAGAGGAATGAACAGAGCCTCTATCATCTACGCCATTTTGAAGCACTCCTGTACCCTTTTAAAAAGAGGTGAATTGGAGTCCTTAACCCACAGCACAAACTCTTTCCCCTAGTAAGGGAAACTTAGCATAGAGACCTAGACCCTGGCTCCAAGCCTGAACTTTTCTTTAAGGAAGTAGTGAAGAGAGCTCAGCCCACAAAATCAGGCCTTTCCCCTTTTTCCAGGAAGTAGAGTGGAGATCTTGGCCCTGAAGATCGAGCCTGTCTTTTTCTAGCCGAACCTTAAGTAAAAGACTTTGTACCTCTGAAAAGGAAGTAGATAGAATTCCATGACACTGGGATCAGACCTGTGCCCTGATAAAAATAAGTGGAGTCAAAGCTTGAAAAGATGACACCATGCCTGGCCCATTTTAAAGGTGAGGATCATGGCTATGTAGAGGGAGTAAGGACGCTGATCAAATGGAGAAGGGAGTGTGGTAGAATTGGTAGCAAGGGAGTTTGAAAATGTGGAGTAGAATGGGAATGGGTTGTCTGAGTGCTGAAGAAGGTGGAAGGGTCCTGGGAGTGGAAATGACATCTAATAGTAGAAGGAAAATGGAATGGCACATCTGGAAAAAGAGTGGGGCTGTTGAGTCATGGGAGACGTTGTGGAGTAAAGGAGGAGGAGAGAGCTCTCTGCCTGGCCCTAATCAATTTGATGGGTAACAGCTGTGATTAATTGACAGCTATTCCTGCCTCCAAAGATTGTTGATTTGGAAACTCACCTGTGCCAATCACGGGGCCCAGAGAAGCTAAACCCCTGTCCAGTCGCCTCTTTGTGTCAGGAGCTCCTCTCCAAGGTTTCCAAGTTCCCTGGGTTTGGTGAGGACCCGTTTGCCGATGAGCCAAGCAAGGACAGAGAAAGACAGAGAAGAAACTCCAGTGGGGCAGTGAGAGGTAATAAAAAGTGTCTCGTATTCACTTCTGAATCAGTCAAGAGGCCTCAGACAAGAGCATGAATATCAGTGACCTGGACACTAGAGGCAGCACTCAGGTCCTCTGCCCCACAGACATTTAGGGATTTACACAGGTGATGTTCTACTGTGTTCTCCCTTGGGGCAGGGAGATGACTCTCAGACCTCCCAATTCCAGACCCTTTCTGGGCCTGGCACCCAGGATTTGAAGATATCAAGTCCAGCCTTTGTACTGGGCCTTCTCTGAGATGTGGTTACTTCACCCTAACACCATGCTGGAGTTTGGTTGGTGATAACAGCCTCTACCAGGTTTGTGAACTGTGGCCTCATTTCACTGTGAGTGTACCATTTGTATCTTGAACTAAAAAAGGTAGGTCAGGACTGTCGCATACCTCAGGGTCTCTATCAATATCAGAACTATCCCAGAGCTGCCACCAGTGTATCGCATCACCCCCTCTCCAGCCTCAGCAAAGGGCTGACCAGAGGGAATGGCTGTCTAATCTCCATAGGCCCCAGTGCTCCTGAAGATCCCAGGAGAACCAAGGCTCAGGAAGCCTGTGCTGTCCTGTGCCAGGGTTCAGCCATTAGCTGCTGGCCTGCTGGGAGGCCAGCCTCCATGCCATGCATTGACATCCTTGGCCTTTCTAATCATGGTTGCATCCTCATTCTATTGGCCCAAATGACACAAGCTGTCCCCAGTGTTTAGGCCAGAGACAGGAGGTCTCCAGAGAGCCCTGGGAATTTTGGAGCTGTCTTCTACCTCGAATTAAGGTCTCTGGCACGAAGTAGCTCCTAAACTCACGTATTCATCTTGTGACTGGCCCTTTTGATCTGTCTCCCTTGACATCAAGGGAAGAGAACTCTGTCAGACTGCAAGGGACAGGGCCCTTATAATTTTGCTCCCATGTAGACTTGAAAAGGTGAGCAAGAAACTGACAAGCAAGCAAGCAAGCAAGCAAACAAAGAAACAAACAAAAGCAAACTCGGAGCTTCAGACATGAGACTGGTGTGGGTCAGAGCCTAAGAGCAGTAGGGGGAGAATGACATGTTTGTAATGGGGCTCAACCTTTGGGAGACGGTGACACACCAGGCAGCGGGTGCTGAGCACCCCACACAGGTGAACAATGATTGAGTAGAAGGCAACGCCCCTGACATATGGGTAAGTAAGTTAAGCCACGTAGCCTCTCTAGGTTTCATTGTGTCAAATGGACAGACTGTAGCAGGTTTGGAAACATCAAACATTAGTCTGGCATTCTTGTGATGATAAATTTCTGTACACACTAGAATGTTCTTTGGATTTGATGGGGTCAATTTTCCATCCTGTCACAGAGCCGCCTAGTAAAGACTTGGAGTCACCTGAGTGCCATTTGAAATGCGGCAGCAGTCCTGGTGCCTCAGACTGTGTTTCCTGAGACTGTATCTGTTACCTTCCTCCTATGTTTTAAAAATGAGAAGGACTCCAAAAGGATGTGCTTGACTCTTCTTGAGAAGTTGGCTCCTCCAGAACTGGAAGAGGGACAGGATAATCCATTCTGGAACAGAGTAGCAAGAAATAGGAAAATGAAAAAAAGTGATGCTGCTGACAGAGGGACACACTGGCCTCTTTCTCAATAGCTTTCACAAAGTTCAGCCTTGGAGAATAATGAATAACCCTGTTTAGAACAAAGGGTACTTGGGATCCATTTGTTCTGTTGATCTCAGGCTAAAGAAGGTATCCCAGGGACACAGGCAGATGCCAAATTTTTCATATTCCTGCTCTGTCCAGGTGATTTCCTCTATCTGAAACTCAGTCATCATTTCTCCCCAGAAACAATCCAGATTCCTTGAGGCACAGTACATGATGCGAAGCATTCCTGGAGGCAAACCCTGCTCAGTGGATCATTGGGTCAATTCTTTTCAGACATCAAATGAGATGGGGGATGAGGGAGAGAGAAAAGTGCCAGAATATCAATTGGTGACTGCTGTGTGTGGCAAGGACCCATGGCCCACTGCTGAGTTCTCTGGAATTTACACATGGGAGGGGGCACTAGAAATGTAGATCTCCTTGCATACTCTTTTGCATGGTCACCAGAAATTCCATATGTGAAGCAACAAGGAAAAGATGAAGTCTGAGGTAACCTTAGAGCAAATGAAAAGTTTTCTACTCACTCCCAAGGAAAACATCTGAGAGATACCACAGCCAGACCCCCTCCTCAGCCATCTGAGCCCTGAACTGAGCTGTGGTCTCAGGTGGACTGGGCCTTCCTTGGCCCTCGATACTGGGTGTGTCAGCCACCTCCTCAGCACAGGAGGCTCTGGTCCTAACCTGAATGCTGGGCTGAGCAGGCTGCTGGCCACTCGATGGTTGTAGGGAGGCAGCTCATGAAGCTCCATCCCAGTGGTTCTGGGTTTAGGCATGTGGCAGTGGGAGAGGATCATATAGGGTGAATTTCTTTTCCTTATTTTGACTCTTAAAATTCAGATTCTTGGTTGAAGCACAGATGGATTCAAAGGTGATACTGGTTTCAGGGGCCCACCGCCTGGCCGCTACAGTTCCATACAAAGTGTTCGCTGCCAGGGGTCTAGCAATCATCTGTCACCCAGAAAACGATCCTAATGTGACTGAGAGGATTCTCCTCCTTTTGGACACCGAGCCTACACACCTGAGCCCAACCAAATATTGGCAGATATCTCTGGGGAACATAATTGACATCCTCATACACTCTACCAGACATTGGTACTCCCAAAAGTCTCTTGAGGAACACATGCTGTTTCGCACTCCCACGAAAGTGCATGCACAATGCACCACACATTATTCAACACAAGTGAAACCATACGCTGACACTCAGAAATGTTCACCTATGCGCATACACGAGGGCACTCACATATTTCCATCTGCCTGGATATCATACCACATCTTTGTCTCTCACACACACATACCAGACACAGATACACACATACAGACACATAGTAACACACACACACACTCACATATAGAGGGACACTGTAAACTCCCAGTCAGAAACCTATTTGAATTTAGTTCTTTAAAGATTGAGTGACATAGAACAGGTCTACCACACCCATAGCCACTGGTAAAATGAGACAAGCCATGGATGTGCCTCTTTGAAACAGACACATCAAGGCCCCTAACATCAAGGAGACTTCCCAGTCGGGCTCTTAAGGCCTCCAGAGGCCTTTGTCTTCTGCGCACCGCACTCTGTGGCCTAGCTCGGGCTCCTCAGCCCTCTGACTTCCTGGCCACAAGAGGAAAGAGACTGTGCCCGGAAGCATGGCTGGCGGAGGGGATGTAGAGTCTTGCCTTATGAAGTGCTGGCCAGGCACTTCATAAAATATTACTCAACCCTCTGCCCCCTGGACCCAGTCTCTGGCTGCCCAAGCCTGGCTGGGCAGTGGCTTGACACAGCCAAGTTCCCAGGAGCAGGGTGCTTGCTGGTGGACCAAAGGCCTGCTGTTGCCAAAAGTCTGACTGTCCAGGGTGAGATTTGAGGAGGGAAGAATGGGCTGTCTGTGTTGGAATAGGTAGATGAGGATCACTGGTGTGTAGGGTCGGAGGGTAAAAAAGGTGGTAAAATGGGAGATGAGAAGGCGGTAGATATGGCAGCAAGGGAGTATGGAAATGTGAAGTAGTAAAGGAATGGGCTGCCTAAAGGTGGAAGAATAAGGAAAGACTGTGGGAGGAGACTTGGAAGCTGAGCTTAGAAGGCAAATGGAATGAGGCATCTGGAAAAAGAGGGGCTGCTGTGTCATGGGAAGACACAGCAGAGGAAAGGAAGAGAGAGCTCCAGGCCTGACCCTAATCAATTCGATTGACAACGACTGTGATTAATTGAAGCTAATCCTGCCTCCAAGGAGCACTGATTGGGCAACTCACCTCTGCCAATCATGGGGCCCGGAGAAGCTGAACCCCTATCAAGTGGCCCCTTCCTGCCAAGAGCTCCCCTCTGTTGTTTCCAAGTGCCCTAACTCTGGCATTGACTAGTTTACCGAAGAGTCAAGGGAGGAAAGAGCCAGACTCAGAGGAGAAGCTCCAGGGGTTAGCAAAAGGGAGGAAAAACTGGCTCATATTCATTCTGAATCCATCAAAGGGCTGGGCAAGAGCATGAATATCAGTGACCTGGAAGCTCAGTGCAGAGTTGATACTGGAAGCATCCCTTCCTGCTGCCCTTCAGTCCTTTAGGGATTTATGCTGGTGCTATTTCCCAAGGTGGGGGAAGGGCCGTGACTCCCAGAGCTCCCAATTCCAGAGAGCTCGCAATTCTTTCCAATCTGGCACCCAGGGCATTCAAACAAACACCCCCACACACATACACACAAACACAGAGATACTGTAAACTCCCAGCCGGAAACCTATTTGAGCTCAGTTTTTTAGAGAGACAGGGACATTGAATAGGTCCACCACATGCACAGCCGGTTGAGAAAGTGACACAAGCCATGGCTGTGCCTCTTTAATACAGACACATGAAGACCCCTGACATCAAGGAGGCCTCCCAGCCAGGCTCTTAAGGCCTCAAGAGACTTTCTCTTTAGTGCCTTTCACAACAGGGCCTAGCTCAGTCTCCTCAGACCTGTGACTTACTGGCCTCATGAGGAAAGGGAGTGTGCCTGCCAGTACAGCAGGCGGAGAGTAAGTGGGGTATCGCCTTCTGAGGTGCCGACCAGGCCTAATAAAACTGCCCCAAGGACCCAGTTTCTGGCAATCCCATTCTGGCTGGGCAGTGGGCTTGATATCAGCCTAGGTCCCAGGAGCAGGGTGCTTGATGGTTGTCCAAAGCCCTGCTGTGGGCAAACAGACTGTCCAGGGTGAGGGTGGGGGAGGGGAATGTGCAGCCTGTTTTGGAATAGGTAGGTGAGGATCACGAGTGTGTAGAGGGGGTAAGGAAGATGGTTAAATGGGAGGAGGGCGGTAGAATTGGCAGTAAGGGAGTACAGAAACGTGGAGTAGGAAGAGAAAGGGCTGTCCAAAGGCCGAAGAAGGTGGAAAGACCCTGGAAGTGGACTTGGAAGCTGAGACAAAAGGAAAATAGAATGAGGCCTCTTGAAAATGAGTGGGGCTGCTGAGTCATGGGAAGGCACAGCATATGAAAGAAGGGCAAGAGAGCCCCAGGCCTGACCCTAATCAATTTGATGGGCACCAGCTGGGACTAATTGAAAGTAGTCCTTCCTCCAAGCAACGCTGATTAGGCAACTCAGCCATGCCATTCATGTGTCCCAGAAAAGCTGAAGTCCTATCCAGTGACCCTTTCCCATCCAGAGCGCCCTTCTGGGGCTTCCAAGTGCCCTAGATCTGGCAGTGACTAGCTTACAGAAGAGTCTAGGGAGGACAGAACCAGACTCAGATAAGAAGCTCTAGGGGTAGGGGGAGGCAAGAAAAAGTAGCTCATGTTCACTTCCGAATCACTCAAGAGGCCTGGGGCAAGAGCATGAATATCGGTGACCTGGACGCTCATGGCAGGCATGAGTTTAGAAGCAACCCTGCCCGCTGCCCACAGGCTTTTGTGGGTTTATGCAGGTGCCATTTCCCAGGGTGGGGGCAGGATGGTGACTCACAGACCTCCCAATTCCAAGCCCTTTCCAGGCCTGGTGCCCAGGGAGTTTGAAATAACAAGGCCAGCTCTTGTCCTGGGCCTTCTATGAAACTTGGTTACTGCATCCCTACTGCCCTGCCGGCACGTGGCTGGAGATAATAGCCTTGACCAGGCCGTAGGCAGCAGCCTCATTTCACTGCCAGTGTGGCATTTTTGTGTCGTGAACTGAAAAGACAGGTGAGGACTTCTGCATACAGCAGGGCCTCTATCAATTGCAGACCCCTCCTGGAGCTGCCACCAGTGTATCTCACTCCTCTTCCTCAGCCTCAGCAAAGTGTGCACCAGAAAAATGGGCCCTCCACTCTCCACAGTCCCCAGTGCTCCAAGAAACCCCAGGAGAACCAAGGCTTAGGATGCCTGCACTGTCTTGTGCCAGGTTAAAGGTATTAGCTGCCTGTTTTCTAGGATGCCAGCCTCCACTGCCGCACATTGACCTCCTTGGCCTCCCTAACCATGGTCACATCTGCATTCTACTTGACCAGATGCCATAAGCTGCCCACTTTGGGCCAGTTGCCAGTCCAGGCACTGGTGTTTATTCCAGAGACCAGTGGTCCCCAGACAGCCCTGGGAATATCGGATCTATGTTCTGCCTGGAATTTAGGCCTCTGCCACTGAAGAGCTTCTCAACTCACTCATTCAATTTATGACAGGCCCGTTCAAGCAACTCCCTTTCCCATCAAGGGAAGGGAACTCTATCAGACTGCAAGTGATATGGCCGTTAGGTTTTCCCTCCTGTGTGGACTTGAATACAGAGCAAGACACCAATAAGCAAACAAACCAAAGCCAGTTCAGAGCCAAATACCTGGGATCAGTGTGGATCAGAGATTAAGGGCAGTAGGGGGAGAATAACCTGTGTGTAAAAGGGCTCATCATTTGAAAGAAAGCAAAACACCAGGCAGTGGGTGCTGAGCCGCCCAAGCTGGTGGTGGATGTTGGAGTACAAAGCAGCATCTTTGACATGTTGGTAAAGGATTTTAAGCCACGTAGCCCTGCTTTGTCATTGAGTTCAATGGACAGACCATGGCAGTTTTTGAGGTGCCAAACCCAAGTCTGACATTCTCCTGACAACAGTTTTCTGGACAGAAAAGGATGTTGTTTGGATTTGCTGAGATCGTTTTCCAAATTGTCACAGAGTGTCATAGTAGAGACACTTGGAGACACATGAGTGCCATTTGAAACAGAGCTGCAGTCTCAGTGCCCCAGTCTTGCCTGAGACCATGTCTATCACGATCCTTTTGAGTTTTGAAAATAAGAAGGATTCCAAAAGGATGTATATGACTTTTTCTGAGAAGACAGCTCCTCCAGAGCCAAAAGGGGGACAGGACAATCCACTCTGGAATAGGAAAGCAAGAAATAGGGGAAAAAATAGCTGGGATGCTGCTCTCAGATGGACACACAGGACAATTTCTCAATATGTTTAGAAATGTTCAACCTTGGAGAACAAAGAAAAACTTTGTCAAGAACAAAGGGTACTTGGGAGCCATTTGTTCTGTTGGCCTGAGGCTTAAGATGGTCTCCAGGGGACTCGGGCAGAGGCCAACTTTCTCGTATTCCAGCCCTGTCATTCCTTCTGTCTGAAACTCTATGGGGATTCCTCCCTGGAAACAATCTGGATTCCTTAAGAGATGGTACAGGATGCGAGGCCCTCGACATGGCAAACGCTGCACAATGGATCATTGAGTCGATTGATTTCAGATATCAAATGAAAATTGGGGTGGAGGAGGCATAAAGGTGCCAAGGAATCAATGGATGTCTGCTATGTGTGGCAAAGAACTTTAGCCCACTGATGAGTTCTCTGAAATTCACACATGATTATGGCCAGCCACTGGAAATCCGGGTCACTTCCCAGACCCTTTTCCAAGGTCACTAGAAATTCTATACGTGAAGTGAAAAAGGAAGGGTGAAGCCTGAGGTAACCTTGGAGCTAAGGAAATGTTTTGTACTCAGTACTGAGGAAGACATCTGAGAGATGCCACAGCCAATACCCTCCTCAGTTATCTGGGCCCTGGACCAAGCTGTGGCCTGAGAAGGACTGGGCATCCCTTGGTTCCCGATGGCGAGTGTGTCAGCCACCACTTGAGTACAGGAGATTCTGGTCCTGTTCTGGATGCTGGCCTGAGCAGGCTGCAGGCCCCCTGATGGTTGTGTGGATATAGCCCATGAAGCTCCATCTAATGAATCTGGGCTCAGGTGTGTTGAGGGTTGGGATCTTATCAGGTGTGTTTCTTATCTTGGCTCACACAAAGTGGATGCACTATAAGCCACATCATTAAGTAAATGTGAATTTCGTAGACCTCTCATAGAAATGTTCAGGCAGGCACACACGCAAGGGCACTCACATATTTCCACCTGCCTGGATATCGCCCACCACATCTCTATCTCACACAAATGGACACAAACACATCCGGACGCAGGCGCGTGCACACACACACTCACACATGGGCAGAATAACAGAGGCCCAGTTGTGAAGGGCGTCAAAGGGAAAGGCCTCTGGAGTCCATGAAGCTCAGCTGAGAGGCCTCTTTAACCTCGGGGGTATTCATGTGACTGTATCCAAGGGATAAAGCTAAGGCTTTCCTCACAGTCCCAGCCAGCTTCAGGTTTACCTGATCTATCTCTCTCACTCTCTAAAATATTGAGCTCAAATATGTTTCTGGCCAGGAGTTCACAGTGTCCCTATTTCTGCACGCGCGTGTGTGTGCGCATGTGTGTGTGCGTGCACTTGTCTCTAATTGTGTGTGAGATAGAGATGTGCTTTTGTCATATCCAGGCTTGTGGAAGTATGTGAGTGGCCTCATGTGTTGCCTTCATGAACATTTCTATGATACTTCTATGAAATTCATGTTTTTTAATGTCATGGGTGCATTCTGCATCCACTTTTTGCAAGTAAAATAAAGAAATGCGCCAGGTAAGATCCCAACGTCCCACACAACCCAGTGCAGATTCATTAGATGGAGTTTGTTAGCTGTCTCCCCACACCACTGGGTTGCTCATAGCCTGTTCAAGCCAGCATCCAGGTCGGAACCAGAATCTCCTGTCCTCAGGAGGTGGCTGATACTCCTGCTATCGGGGACAAAGGGAGGCCCCGTCCTCCTCAGGCCACAGCTCGGCCCAGGGCCCCGACTGCTACAGAATGGACTAGCTGTGGCGTGTCTCATGTGTTTTCCTTGTTACTGAGTATGAGATTGGTCACTCATTAGCTCCAAAGTGACCTCGGACTTGACCTTCCCTTTCTACTTCACGTATGAAATTTCTCGTCAACTTTTAAAAAGATCTACGAGTTTGCTCACTTTTCTAGTTGCCAGATATATCATGTGTGAATTCCAGAGAGCTCAGCAGTGGGCCCAGAGACCTACTGACACACAGATGCTAGCAATTGACTCTCTGTCACCTTTCTTTCTCTCCCATCCTCATTCTCATTTGATGTATGAAAAGAAGTGACCCATTGAGCATTGTTTGCCTTGGGGAAGGCCTCATATCTTGTACTGGTCTTTAAGGAATTGTTTCTAGGGCACAATGACTATAGAGTATCATACGGAGGAAAGTTCCTCAACAGGGCAGGAATATGAGAAAGTTGGTATCAACTGGTGTCTATGGGAGACTTTATTTAGCCCGAGGCAAACAGAACAAATGGCTCCCAAGTATCCTTTGTTATCGACAAAGTTTTTAATTGTACTCCAAGGTTGAACTTTTCTAAACATATTGAGAAAGCAACCTGAGTGTCCCTCTATCAGCAGCGCCCCAGCCTTCTTTTCATTTCCTTATTTCTCCCTTCCCTATTCCACAACGGATTGCCCTGTCCCTCTTCTGGCCCTGGAGGAGCCGACTTCTCAGGAAGAGTCAAATGCATCCTTTCAGAGTCCTTCTCATTTTCAAAACACAAGAGCAATGTGATAGACATGGTCTCAGGAAACACTGAGGCACCGGGAATGACACTATGGTTCAACGGCACTCAGGTGACTCTCGTAGTCACTGCTAGGCGGCTCTGGGACAGGATGGGAAAAAATCTCAGCTAATCCAAACAACGTCCCAGTGTGTCCAGAAGTTTGTCATCAGGAGAATACCAGACTAGGATTGGGCGCTTCCAAACCTGCCGTGGTCTGTCCATTGGACTCAGTGAAATCAAGCAGGGCTACATGGCTTAACACCCTTATAATATGTCAGAGGCACTGCCTTCTACTCCAACATCCATCACCTATGTTGGCTGCTCAGCACCCACTGCCAGAAGTGTCCCTTTCTCCCAAATGCTGAGCCCCTTTACACACATGTCTTTCTTCATCTATTGCCCTTAGTCTCTGATCCACACTGGTCTCATGTCTGAGGCTCTGAATTGGCTTTGGTTTGTTTGTTTGTTTGCTTGTCAGTGTCTTGTCCTCCTTTTCAAAGCCACATGGCACAAAATCATAAAGGCATTGACCCTTGCAGTCTGACATAGTTCCCTTCCCTTGACAGGGAGGGGGACTGCTCGAAAGGGCCAGTCACAAAATGTACAGGTGAGTTGAAGAACTCCTAATTGGCACAGGTCTGAGATACAGGTGGAATGCAGCTCCAAAATTTTCAGGGTTGTCCGGAAACCTGGCCTAAACATGGATGGGTGACCTAACCAACAGCCTGAAGGGGACAGCTTATGGCATTTGTGCAAAGAGAATGAAGATAAGACCATGATTAGAAAGACCAAAGAGTTCAATGCATGATATTGGAGGTCAGCATTCCAATATGCCACAGCTAATGGCTGACCCGCTGGCTGCGGACAGAGCAGGTGTCCTGCAACTTGATTTTCCTGGGGACTCCAGGAACACTGAGGTCTGTGAAGAGTAGAAAGCTAGTCTCTCTCATCAGCTCTGGGCTGAGGCTGGGGACGTGAAGGTGAGACGCACTCGTAGCCGCTCCAGGAGTGGTTGGCTATTGAAAGAGCCTCATATGGAAGTGGCAGTCCTGTCCTGACATTTTCAATTAAGGACACACCAAAGGCACACTCATAGTGAAATGAGTCCACTGCCCAAGGCCCGGTCAAGGCTGTTATTACCACCCAGTATCCAGTATGGCAGTAGGTATGAAGTAAAAACATCTTAGAGAAGTCCTAGGACAAGAGCTGGCCTTGTTATGTCGAACGCCCTGGGCACGTGGCCTGGAAAGGGCATGGAATTGCAAAGACTCGAAATCATAGCCCTGGCCCCACCCTAGGAAATGGCACCTGTGTAAACCACTAAAGGACTGTGGGCAGCAGGCAGGGGTGCTTCCATTCTCACTGCTGCCCTGAGTATCTGCATCATCAATATTCATGCTCTTGCCCCAGGCCTCTTGAGTGATTCGGAAGTGAACATGAGCCACTTTTTCCTCCCTCCCACTCTCCCAGGGAGCTTCTTCTCTGAGTCTGGCTCTATCCTCCCTAGACTCTTCTGTAAATTAGTCACTGCCAGATCTAGGGCACTTGGAAACCCCAGAAGGGTGCTCTGGATAGGACTTCAGCTTTTCCAATTCCCATGATTGGCAGGGGTGAGTTGCCCGATTCCTTGGAAGCAAGACTAGCTCTCAATTAATCACGGCTGTTGTCCATCGGCTTGATTAGGGGCAGGCCTGGGGTTCTCTCCTCATTCTTGTCTTCCCATGATTAAGCTGCACCACTCTTTTTCCAGATGCCTCATTGCCTATTCCTTCTAACCTCAGTATCCAAGACTGCTCGCAGGGTCTTTCCACCTTCTTCAGCCTCCAGGCAGCCTTTCCCTGCCTATTTCACCTATGCGTGCTCCCTTACTATCAGTTCTACTGCCCTCCCTCCTTTCTGTTGACCACTTTCCTTATCCCTTCTACACACCAGTGATCCTCACCTACCTATTCCAAGACAGGCAGCCCATTCTGCCCTCCCACAACCTAACCTAGGACAGTCTACTAGACATGTAGTCCACCAGGAAGCACCTTGCTCCTGGGGCAGCAATTGACTGTGTCTTGGGGGCACAAGTTGGGGCACATGGTATTAGGCCTGGCTAGCACCTCAGAATTTGATACGCCATGTACCTGCTGCCAGCCATGTTTCCAGGCACACTCTCTCTCCCCCTGAGACCAGGAAGTAACAAGGCTGAGGAGACTGAGCTAGGTCCAGTTGTGAAGGGCGTCAAAAAGAAAGGCCACTGAGGCTTTAAAAGCCCAGCTGAGAGGCCTCCTTAACCTTGGGGGTATTCATATGACTGCATCCAAGGGATACAGCCATAATTCCCACGGGGTCTCAGCTGGCTTTAGGTGTGGTGAACTTGTTCTATCTCACTCACTCTCTAAACTACTGAGCTCAAATTGGTTTCTGGCTGGGCTTTTACAGTGTCCCTTTGTGTGTGTGTGTGCGTGTGCACGCGTAAGCGTGTGTATGTGTCTATCTAAATGTGCATGAGATACAGATGTGATTGTTTCGTATCCAGGCATGCCGAAGTATATTTCTGGCCTCGTGTTGTGCCTGCTTGAACATTTCTATAATAGTTCGAATGAAATACACTTTTGTTTAATGTCAAGGGTGCATTGTACATCAACTATGTGGAACTATGATAAAGAAATACACCAGATAAAATCCCAGCCCCCAACACACCCGAGCCTAGATTCGTTAGATGGAGCTTCATGAGCTGTCTCCCTAAAATCATCAGGTTGCATGTAGCCTACTCAGGCCAGCATTCAGGTCAGAACCAGATATTCCTGTCCTCAGGAGGTGGCTGACACACTCGCCATCAGGAACCAAGGGATGCCTAGTCCTTCTCAGGCCACAGCTCAGTCCACGGCCCAGATAATGTTCTCCCTCTACTGTTCTTAGTCTCTGATCCATGCGGGTCTCATATCTGAGGATCTGAATTGGCTTTTGCTTGTGTTTATTTGCTTATCGGTGTCTTCCTTTCCTTTTCAAGTCCGCATGGGAATGAAATCATAAGAGTTCTGTCCCTTGCATTCTGACATAGTTCCCTTCCCTTAATGGGGAGATAGACTGCTTGAAAAGGGCCTGTCACAAAATGAATGTGCGAGTTTAGGAGCTCCTGATTGCACACGCCAGAGATCCGCACTTATTGCAATCCCAAAATTCCCAGGGCAGTATGAAGACCTTCCATCTACGGCTTAAACACCAGTAGCTGCACCAGCCCCCTGCCCGAAAGGGAATAGCTTATTGCATTTGGGCAAATAGAATGCAGATGTGGGGGATTGGATTAAACATGGCAACGTTAGAGATGTTCCCAGATCTCTTCTCTTGAAACAACAATAAGCTGAACACATAAAACTCAACAACAAAAAACACCCAAATTGCACACCATCACGTCTCAGCATGGGATCTGCACATGAGAGCTACCACAGGTCAGAACCCTGGGTGTCAGGCGGTGGACTAGAGGGAACAAAGAAGCTGCCTCTCACAGCCGGAGTTCCCTGTAGGAAGAGGAGGGGAGACAGAGCGGTGAGTTCCCTGAACTGCCCTCCCTGAGGGTGTTGTGAGCTCCACCCGACCGCCAGAAGTGCGCAATCATCAAGGCAGAAGGCAGAGAAAAAAGAGACAGAAGAAAAGCGGGGTCAGCAGAGAAACAACAGTCAAATTTTACCAGCTGTGGTTGCAAAACTGAGGCTGAGCCGCAGCCTTCAACAACCAAGCCAGAGGGCCCCTCCTCCCATACTCTCCAAGATGGAACATTGCAGAGCCCCAGGAGAATCCGAGCAAATGCTACCAAAACCATGTTAGTGAACACTGACAGAAACTAACACTGAGGGTAGCGAGCATGATTAAACATCTATAAGGGAAAAAAAGACATTATGAACACTTTATATAAAGCAGAGATTCAAGAAACTTTGACTCCACCTACTGGAAACCAAAAGAAAAACACCTTATTTGAAACAGGCTAGAGATCATTATCTAATAAATCTTCTTTATGGAAAAACAAAATGCAGAACCCACTTCCATTAATTCCCGGGCGGAGTAGTAGTCCATTAAACACCATGAATAACCAGGGTGACAAGACATCTCAGAAAGAAAGAGAAAAATCTCTGAAAAAAAGCTTAGAGACAAAGAGATGCGCGACTTAAATGACAGAGAATTCAGGATGGTACTTCTGAAAAAACTCAGTGAGATCCAAAATGAAGCATATCAACAATTTCAGGACCTGAGAAAAACAATTAGATGAGCAGAATGACTTCTTTAGCAAGGAAACTGAAACCCTCAAAAAGAACCAAATAGACCTTCTGAAGATAAAGAAAACACTGAGAGAATTGAAAAATGAAATAACAAGCTTGGGAAAGAGAGTCGACCAAATGGAGAAAACAATCAGTGATATCGAAGACAGAAATCTAGAAATAAATCAGAAGAGAGAAACCAAAGAATTAAAAATAGTGAAAGAGAAATATAAGAAGTAGCTGATACCATCAGGAGAGGAAACATAGAATAATGGAAATTCTTGAAGAGGAGGAAAAGGAGCAGGAATAGAAAGCATTTTCAGTCAAATAGTTGACAAGAATTTCCTAAATTTAAGGAATCAGCTGGAGCTTGGAATTCAAGAAGTCAATAGAACACCCAATCATCTCAACCCAAAAAGGTTTTCATCAACACATCGTATTAAAATTATCTAAATCAACGACAAAGACAGAATTCTTAGGGCACCCAGGGAAAAGGAGATGGTAACCTATAAAGAAAAACCCATTAGATTATCCTCAGACTTGTCAGCACAAAACTTACAAGGCAATAAAGGAGTGAAATCAAATATTCAATCTATTTAATGAAAGGAACTACCAGCCAAGAACAATGTATCCAGCTAAGCTCTCCTTTAGATATGAAGGAGAAATAAAGATTTTTCCAGACATACAAAAATTGAAGGAATGCTTCAATATGAGGCCTGCATTACAGGAAATACTGAAAGAGGTCAGCTCACCTAAAACAAAATGACAAAAAAAAAAATGCATAATTAGGAGTAAAAAAAAAATGCATAATTAGGCTGATAAAAGCAGAGGACTGTAACCCTTACAATGAACAGTGCATTAGAAGCTTAAAATAAGAAGAGATTTGCTATAGCAAGATAGGAATAAATGTTCAGCATATGTAGGGACAAAATGAGACAACAATGACTGAAAAGAAGAGTATTCAAAGATCCAAATTCGCAACAGAGGATGGAGATAAGGCACTCGCAGAAGAGGAATGACTGTATATATACAACTATTCTTTTAATATCCGTAATGATAACCACAAGCCAAAGATTTAGAAATGAAGTTTATAACATAAAACAATAAAGACCAGAGGGAAAACCCACAAAAGACAACCAAAATAAAGAAAACAGAAACACAAGGACAAGGAAGCAATGGAAACACTGAACTACCAGAAAGCAAAAGATAATATGGCGATAAGAAGACCTCATATTTCAATATCACCCTAAATGTTAAAGGACTGAACTCACCAATAAAAAGGCACAGAGCTGCAGACTGGATCAAAAAATAAATCCCAACCATAAGCTCCCTTCAGGAGACACATCTCAGTTCCAAAGACAAATATAGACTCAAAATGAAAGGATGGAAAATGATGTTTCAAGCAAACGGCATTCATAGAAAAGTGGAAATAGTGGTACTAACATCGGACGAAATAGATTTCAAAATCGAAAAGGGATACATCGTTATGAGAAAGGGAATCATGCACCAAAAAGACATAATACTTATTAATATCTATGCTCCAAATCAGGGAGCCGCCAAATATGTAAATCAGTTAATAACAGAACTAAAGAGAGAAACAGACCAAAATACTCTCATAGTAGGGGACCTAAATACCCTACTGTTGGATATGGACAGGTCATCCAAACAGAAAGTCAATAAGGAAATAACATCCTTAAATGACACATTAGAGCAACTGGACATAATTGACATTTACAGAGCCTTCCATCCCAAAACAGCTGCTTATACATTTTCTCTAGTGCACATGGAAGATTCTCAAGGTTTGACCATATACTGGGACACAAAAATTGCCTCAACAAACAGAAGAGGGTTGAAATCACACCAACTATATTCTCTGATCATAATGCTTTGAAACTAGAGATCAAATGCAAGAAGAAATCAGAAAGAACCACAAATACATGGATATTCAACAACACATTACTGAAGAATATCTGGGTCAGAGAAGAAATAAAAAGAGAGATCAAGAGATACATAGAAATGAATGATAATGATAGTACAACATATCAAAACTATTAGGATATGGCGAAAGCAGTCATAAGAGGAAAGTTCATATCATTACAGGCCTACCTCCAAAAACAAGAACAAGTCCAAGTAAACAACCCAATGCTTCATCTTAACAAACTAGAAAAGGAAGAACAAGTGAAGCCTAAAGTTAGCATAAAGAAAGAAATCATCAAAATAAGAACAGAATTAAATGAAATTGAAAACAAAGAACAATAGAAAAAATAAATGCAACAGAGAGTTGGTTCTTTGAGAAACTTAATAAAATTGACAAACCTCTGGCTAGATTAACTAAGGAATAAAGAGAAAGGACACAAATAAACAAAATCAGGGATGAAAGAGGAAAAATTCTGACAGACATTGCAGAAATACAAAGGATCATACAAGGATACTATGAAAAAGTATATAACAACAAATTTAATAACCTAGAAGAAATGGACTGCTACTTAGAAAAATAGAACCTTCCTAGACTGAATCAATAAGAAATGGAAAATCTAAATAGACTGATCAGCAATATGGAAATTGAAAGAATCCTCATAAACCTATCAAAAAGTAAAAGTCCAGGACCAGATGGCTTCAACAGTGAATTCTCCCAAACATTCAAAGAAGATTTAATACCTACTCTCCTCAAACTCTTCAAAAAATTCGAAGAGGAGGCAATACTTCTCAACTCATTTTTTGAGGCCAATATTACTTTGATGCCAAACCCTGGTAAAGATAACACGAAAGAAGAAAACTACACACCAATATCTCTCATGAACACAGACACAAAAATCCTAAATAAGATACTAGCGAACAGAATACACCAACATATTAAAAAGATTATACATCATGATCAAGTGGGCTTCATCCCAGGGGCACAGGGATGGTTTAACATATGCAAATCAACTAATGCGATACACCACATAAATTAAAAAATAAGAAGTATATAATCATATCAATAGATGCAGAAAAAGCCTTTGACAAGATACAGCACCCATTTGTGATCAAAACACTAATAAAATCGGTATAGAAGGAAAGTACCTTATCATAATAAAAACCATCATGACAAGCCCTCAGCCAATATTATCTTTAATGGTGAAAAACTAAAACCTTCCCTCTAAGATCAGGAACAAGGCAAGGCTGTCCACTATTGCCACTGTTATTCAATATAACATTGGAGGTCCTAGCTAGTGCAATCAAGCAAGAGAAAGATATAAAAGGCATTGAATTAGGAAATGAAGAAGTCAAATGTCACTATTGTGGATGACATGGTTCTCTATATAGTAAAGCCTAAGGACTCCATAAGAACACTTCTAGAAACAATAAGCAAATACAGTAAAGTCTTTGGATACAAAATCAACGTTCAAAAATCCATGGCGTTCCTATCTTCTAATAACGAAGTGTCAGAAATAGAAATAGAAAAAATAATTCCTTTTGCAATGGCAACCAGAAAAATAAAATACCTGGGAATAAATCTAACGAAACATGAGAAGGAACTATATAACAAAAACTATAAGACTCTATTAAGAGAAAATAAAGAAGATACGAAGAAATGAAAAGATATTCCATGTTCTTAGATTGTAAGAATCAGCATAGTTAAAATGACCATATTATCAAAAGTATTATACAAATTTAATGCAATTAAAATCCCATCAGCATTTTGTAAAGAAATACGACAAAAATGATCAGATTTGTATGGAAGCATGAAAAACTCCTGATTGACAAAGCCATCCTGAGAAAAAAGAACGAAACTGGAGGCATCACTCTGCCCAACTTCAAATTATACTACAAAGTGACAATAATCAAGACAGCATGATATTGGCAGTAAAATAGACACAAGAACAAGTCAAGCAGAATCGAGAGTCCAGAAATAAACCCATATTTATATGGGCAAATAATCTTTGACAAAAACGCCAGAAACATACAGAGGAGAAAGGAAAGTCACTACGATAAACGGTGCTGGGAAAACTGGAAGGCCACCTGCAAAAGAATATGACTAGGCTGTTGTGTACCACCACAAACCAAAATTAAATAAAAATGGATTAAAGACCTGAATATCGGATCTGAAACAATAAAATGCATAGAAGAAAACAAAGGGACTAAACTCAAGGACCTTGGGCTTAAAGAAGATTTTATGAATTCTACCCCAAAGTCAAGGAAAATAAGAGCAAAAATAAATAAATGAGACTACAACAAATAAAAAGCTTCTGCTCAGCAAAAGAAACCGTCAACAAGATAAAAAGACAACCATCTGAATGGCAAAATATATTTGCAAGCAACACCTCCGATAAGGGCCTCATATCCAAAATATACAAAGAACTCTTATAACTCAATAACACCAAAAAAAAAAAAAAACCCCACAAACGATCCAATTAAAAAATGGACCTGAACAGACTTTTATCCCTAGAGACATTCATTTGCCAACAAATATATGAAAAATGTTCAACATTAGGAAAATGCAAATCAAAACCAAAATGAGATCCCATCTCACACCTGTTAGAATGGCTATAATCAACAGGGCAAGTAATGACAAATGTTGGAGAGGATGTGGAGAAATAAGAACCCTCATTCTGGTAGGACTGTAAATTGGTATGGCCACTAAGGAAAGTGGTATGGAGGCTCCTCAAAAAAACTAAGAATTGAACTACCATATGATCCAGCAATCCATATACTGGGTATTTACCACAAAGACTTAAAAATTCATATTCAAAAAGATATTTGCACATGGATGTTCATAGCAGCATTATTCACAGTGGTCACGACGTGGAAGCAACTGAAGTGTCCTACAATAGATGATTGACTAAAGAAGATTTGGCACGTATATACCGTGGAATATTATTCAGTCATAAGAAGAGATGAAATACTGCTATTTGCAACAACATGGATGGACCTTGAAATAATCATACTAAGTGAAATAAGCCAGACAGAAAAGGATGAAAATTACATGATATCACATATGTGGGATATAAACCTAAATGCAACAAATGAACAGGACAAAATGAACAGGTCACTGATATTCATGCTCTTGCACCAGGCCTCTTGAATAATTCCGAAGTGAACACAGCCAATTGTTCCTCCCTCCCACTCCTCACTGTAGCTTCTTCTATGAGTCTGGCTCTTTCCTCCCTAGACTCATCTGTAAACTAGTCACTGCCAGGTCTAGGGCACTTGAAAACCTCAGAGCAGAGCTCTGGTCAGGAAAGGTCACTGAATAGGGTTTCAGCTTCTCCAGGCTCCATGATTGACAGAGGCAAGTTGCCCAATCAGCACTCCTTGAAGGCAGGACTAGCTGTTGGATAATCACGGCTGTTGTCCATCTAATTGATTAACATCAGTTCTGGGATTCATTCCTCCTTCTTTACTTCGCTGTGTCTTCTCTTTCAGCAGCACCACTCTTTTTTCATATATCTCATTCCATATTCCTTCTAACTTCAGGATCCAAGTCCACTCCCAGGGCCCTTCCACCTTCTTCGGCCTCCATGCAGCCCATTCCCTCCCTACTCCACGTATCCGTACTTCCTTGCTGCCAGTTCTACTGCCCTCCTTCCTCCAATTTGAGCACCTTCCTTACCCCCTCTACACACCTGTGACCCTCATTTACCTATTCCAATACAGGAAGCCCATTCTAACCCGCCCAAACTCACCCTGGACAGTCTATTTGGCAATAGTAGGCCTTTGGTCTACCAGCAAGCACTCTGCTCCTGGGAATTTGGCTGCTGTCAAGCCCACTGCCCTACAAGCTAGGGAAGCCACGGAAAGGGTCCTGGGAGAAGATATTTGGGTCATATTATTAGACCTGGCCAGCACCTCAGAATGTTATACCCACTTCCCAGCCACCAGCCATGCTTTCAGTCTCACTACCTTTCCTCCTCAGGCCAGGAAATCACAAGGCTAAGAAGACCGAGCAAGGCCCAGTTGTGAAGGGCGTCAAATGGAAAGGCTTCTGGAAGTTAAAAGCCTGGCTGAGAGGTCTCCTTGACTTCGGGGTCTTCATGTGTCTGTATCAAAGAGGAACAGCCATGGCTTGCCTCATTGTTCCAGTCAGCTTTGGGTGTTCTATCTCCCTCACTCTCTAAAATACTAAGCTCAAATAGGTTACTGGCTGGGAGTTTACAGTGTCCCTGCGTGTGTGTGTGTGTGAGTGTGTGTGTGTGTGTGCGTGCGTGCGTGTGCACGTGTTTGTATCTAAATGTGTGTGAGATAGAGATGTGGTTGTGTCACATTGATACAAGAAATGTAAAGAAATATAAGATAGCTTCCCTGTCCTGAAGGAATTTTTCCAATATCCTCTCCCTGGAACTCTACCTTTCCCATGCACAGGAAACAAAAGACCGCCAAGTATACAGATGTAATCAATGTATAAATCTACTTGCCAGACTCTGGAGAGTGACTCCTCTGATCCTGCCGGTGTAAATAAACCTCCTTTGATTCTTAGTTCGCTGAGTGCTACTTGGTTCTTCCAGGTACATGGGCCAAAATCTGCAACAATATCCAGGCTTGTGGAAGCATGTGGTGGCCTCGTGTTGTGCCTGGCATCAAACACGGCAGGTGTCCTGAGCCTGGGGACCCCAGGACCACTGAGGCCTGTGGAGAGTAAAAAGCTAGTCCCTCTGCTACGCCCTGGGCTGAGGCTGTGACTGAGATCGTGAGACACACTCATGGTCCTTTCTGGAGGGGTTGGCAATTGACAGAGCCTCATATGTATGAGGCAGACCTGGCCTGAAATTTTCAGTTTAGGACACACCAACGGCACACTCAAAGTGAAATTACACCCATGGACTGGTCAAGGCTATTATTATCCCACTAAGCAGCTGGCAAGTCAGTAAGTATGAAGTAACCACATCTCAGAGAAGGCTCAGGACAAGAACTGGCCTTGTTATGTCGAACACACTGGGCACCAGGGCTGGAAAGGTCCAAGAATTAGGAGGTCTGGGAGACACCTCACTGTCCCAACCCTGGGAATGGCACCTGTGTAAACCCCTCAATGTCTGTGGGACAGTGGGCAGAGGTGCTCTCAGTCTCAACCCTGCCCTGTGCTTCTTGGTCACCGATATTCATGCTCTTGCTCCAGGCCTCTGGAGTGATTCCATAGTGAACACGAACCACTTGCTTTTCCCTCCCGCTTCCCACTGGAGCTTCTTCTCTGAATCTGGCTCTGTCCTTCCTAGACTCTTCTATAAACTAGTCACTGCCAGGCGGAGGGTAATTGGAAACTCCAGAGAGGAGCTCTGGGTGGGAAGAGGCCGCTGGCTAGGGCTTCAGCTTTTCCCGGCCCCATGATTGGCATAGGCGAGTTGCCCAATCAGCCCTCCTTGGAGGCAGAACTAGCTGTCAATTTATCATGGCTATTGTCCATCAAATTGATTAGGGTCAGGCCTGGGGTTCTCTTTGCCCTTTTCCCTCTGCTGTGTCCTCCCATGACTCAGTATTACCACTCTTTTTCTAGACATGTCATTTCATATTCCTTATAACCTCAAGATCCAAGTCCACTCCCAGGGTCCTTTTGTGTTCTGCCTCCAGGCAGCCCATTTCCTTCCTACTTCACATATCTGTGCTCCCTTGCTGCCAGTTCTACCGCCCTCCCTCACCCCATTAGACCACCTTCCATGCCCCCTCTACACACCAGTGATCTTCACCTCCTATTCCAACGCAGGCAGCCCATCCTCCCCTCCCCCACCTTCACCCTGGACAGTCTGTTTGGCAACAGCAGGCCTATGGTCCAGCAGCAAGCACCCTGCTACTGCCACACTGGGCTGGGGCAGCCAGAGACTGGGTCCTGGAAGCAGAGGTTTGCGTCATATGTTATTATGCCTGGTCAGCACCTCAGAAGGCGATACTCCACATCCGTGCTGTCAGCCATGCTTTCAGGTGCACTATTTTTCTTCTTCAAGCCAGTAAGTCACAAGGCTGAGGAGACTTCACCAGTTGTGAAGGATGTCAAAGGGAAAGGTGTCTGGAGGCCTTAAGAACCTGTCTGAGAGGCCTCCTTGACCTCGTGGGTCTTCGATGTGTCTGTATCAAATGGATACAGCCATGGTTTGCCTCCCTGTCCCAGCCGAATTTCAGTCTGTTGGACCTGTTCTATCTCCATCTCTTTCTAAAGTACTGAGTTCAAATAGGTATCTAGCTGGGAGTTTACATTGTCCCTGTGTGTGTAAGTGTGTGTCTGTGGATGTGTGGATGTGTTTGTCTCTGTCTAAATGTATGTGAGATAGAGATATGTTTGTCATATCCAGGCATATGGAAGAATGTGGTAGCCTTGTGTTGTGCCTGTGTGAACATTTCTATGACAGTTCTAAGAAATTCATGTTTGCTTAATGTCATGGACGCAT
The DNA here is from genome assembly GCF_000151845.1 of Pteropus vampyrus. Taxonomy (NCBI): domain Eukaryota; kingdom Metazoa; phylum Chordata; class Mammalia; order Chiroptera; family Pteropodidae; genus Pteropus; species Pteropus vampyrus. The sequence continues at coordinate 2,648,961 of NW_011889309.1, forward strand.
TGTGCATCCACGTTTATAAGTAAAGAAATGCGCCAGATTAGATCCCATGTCCCCACTACCCGAGCCAAAATTCATTAGATAAAACTTCATTAGCTGTGTCTCCACAACCGTTGAGGTGCCCGCAGTCTGCTCAGGCAAGCATCCAGGTCACAAACGGAATCTCCTGTTTCCTCAAGTGGCTGGCACTTTCACCATCGGGGACCAAGGGAGGCCTAGTTCTTCTCAGGCCACAGCTCGGACAAATGCCCAGAGGGCTAAGGAGGGGACTGGCTGTGGCTTTGCAGATGTTTTCCTTGGTAGTGAGTAGGGGACCTTTCATTAGCTCCAAGATGACCACGGACTTCATCTTCTCTTTCTACTTCACATATGGAACATCTTGTCAACTTGTAAAAGGGTGTGCAGGGTGACCTGCATTTCCAATGGCCAGATATATCATGAGTAAATTCCAGAGATTCAACAGTGGGCCCAGAGTCTTTGTCACACTCAGTAGCCAGCAATTGATTCTCAGGCACCTTTCTCCCTCCCCCACCCCCATTCTCATTTGATTTCTGAAAAGAATTGACCCAAGGATCCGTTGAACATTGTTTGCCTCAAGGAAGGCCTTGTATCTTGTACTGTCCCTTAAGGAATGTGGATTGTGTCTAGGTAGCCATCACGATAGAGTTTCAGAGGAAATCACCTAGACAGGGCAGGAGTATGAGAGTTTTGGCATCTGACAGGGTTTCTGGGAGACCTTATTTAGCCCTAGACCATAAGAACAAATGGCTTTCAAGTACCTTTTATTCTCGACAAGGTTGTTCATTGCTCTCCAAGGTTGAACTTTTCTAAACAGATTGAGAAAGTGGCACCCAAGCCTTCTTTTCATTTTCCTGTTTCTTGCTCCCTTTTTTCAAAATGGATTACCCTGTAATTCTACCAGCTCTGGAGGTTCAGAATTCTCAGGAAGAGTTGAACGCATCCTTTTGGAGTTCTTATTTTTGAAACATAGGAGCAATGTAATGGACATGGTCTCAGGAAACACTGAGGTACCCAGACTGCCACACCAGTTCAAATGGCACTCAGGTGATTCCAATAGTCTATGCTAGGCAGTTCTGCGACAGGATGGAAAACGATTCCAGCTAATCTAAATAACATCTCAGTGTGTCCAGAAGTCTGTCATCAGAAGAATACCAGACTAGGGTTTGGCACCTCTAACCCTACCTCGGTTTGTCCATTGGACTCAATGAAACCTAGTGGGGCTACATGGCTTAACACCCTTATATAACATGTCAGGGGTGCTGCCTTCTTCTCCAACATCCGTCACCTGTGTGTGCTTCTCGGCACCTGCTGCCTGGTGTGTTCTTTTCTCCCAAAAGCTGAGCCCCTTTACACACACGTCATTCTCCCTCTGCTGCCTTTAGTCTCTTTTCCACGCTGGTCTCATGTCTGAGGTTCTGAGTTGGCATTGGTTTATTTGTTTGTTTGCTTGTTGGTGTCTTGCTCTCCTTTTAAGTCCACATTGGACAAAGTCATAAGGGCTCTGTCCTTTGTGGTCTGACATAGTTCCCTTCCATTGACAGGGAGTGGGGGACTGCTGGAAATGGCTAGTCACAAAATCTACAAGCGAGTTAAGGAACTCTTCATCAGTATAGGTCTGCGATCCAGGTAGATCGCTGCTCTGAAATTCCCAGGGCTGTCCAGAGACCTCACGTCTCTGGCCTAAACATCATTGTCTCACCCGGCCACTGGTCCAAAGGGGACAGCTTATGGCATTTGTGCAAATAGAATGCAGATGAGACCATGATTAGGGAGGCCAAAGAGGTTAATCTGTAACAGTAGAGTCTGGCCTGCCAGAGTTCTGGCTGAACTCCTGGGCGGCATCCTGATCCTTGCTTCTCCATGGGACTCCAGGACCACTGAGTCCTGTGGAGAAGAGAAAGCCAGTCCCTCTGGTCCACCCTGGGCTAAAAAAGAGACAAGATAGAGGCACCCTCATGGCCACTCCAGGAGAGGTCGGGTATTAATAGAGCCTCATATGTACGCTGCAGTCCTGCCCTGACATTTCAGTTCAGGTCACAACAATGGCACATTCCCACTGAAATGAGGTCACTGCCCCTCCCAGAGCTAGGCTGTTATCACCTCCCACCAGCCAGCATGTCTATAGATAGGAAGTAATCACGTCTCAGAAAAGGCCCAGGACAAGAGCTGGCATTGTTATGTTGAACGTCCTGGGTGCCACACCTGGAAAGGCTCTGGTATTGGACAATCTGGGAGTCACCACCCTGCGCCACCCTAGGAAATGGCACTTGCATAAACCCTTAAAGGTCTGCAGGGCAGCAGTCAGGAGTGCTTCCATTATCACCCCAGCCCTAAGATTCCGGGTCACTGATATTCAAGCTCTTGCCTCAGGCCTCTTGAGTGATTCAGAATTGAACATGAACCACCTGTTCCTCCCTCGTGTTCCCCTTGGAGCTTCTTCTCTGAGTCTGGCTCTGTCCTCCCTAGACTCTTCTGTAAACTAGTCACTGCCAGTACTAAGGCACTTGGAAACCACAGAGTGGAGTTCTGGGCAGGAAGAGGCCAATACATAGGGCTTCACCTTCTCTGGGCCCCACAATTAGCAGAGATGAGTTGCCAGTCAGCACTCCTTGGTGGCAGTACTAGCTGTCAATTAATCACGGCTGTTGTCCATCAAAGTGTTTAGGGTCTCTCCTTTTTCTTTTCTCCACTGTGTCTACCCATGACTCAGCAGCACCAATCTTGTTCCAGATGCCTCACTGCATATTCTTTCTAATCTCAGGATCTAAGATCAATCTTTCTTCCATTGTCTGTGGCCTAGAGGCAGCCCATTCCTTTCCTACTTCACGAATCTATACTCCATTGCTTCCAGTTCTACCACCCTCCCTCTACAACTTTGACTACTTACTTTACCCCCTCTACACACCAGTGATCCTCACCTACCTATTCCATCACAGGCAGCCCACTCTTCACTCCACCATCCTCACCCTGGACAATCTGTTTGGCAACAGTAGACCTTTGGTCTACCAGCAAGCACCCTGCTCCTGGGACCTTGGCTACTGTCAAGTCCAATGCCCTGCCAGCCTGGAGAAGTCAGGGAATGGGTACTAGGGGCAGAGGTTTGGGTCATATGTTATTAGGCCTGGCTGGCACCTCAGAAACTTTCAGCCATGTTTTCAAGCCCACTCCCTTTCCTCCCGAGGCCAAGAAGTCACAAGGCTGAAGAGACCGAGCTAGGCCCAATCATGAAGGACAACAAAGGGAAAGGCCTCTGGAGGTCTGAAGAGCCCAGCTGACAGGCATCCTTGACTTCAGGGGTTTTCACGTGTCTGTATCAAAGGGATGCAGCCATGGCTTCCCTCATCGTCTCAGACGGCTTTGGGTGTGGTGGACATGATCTACCTCCCTCCCTCTCTAAAGTACTCAGCTGAAATAGGTTTCTTACTGGGAGTTTACAGTGTCCGTGTGTGTGTGTGTGTTTGTGTGTGGATGTCTATGTCTCTGTGTAAATTTGTGTGAGATAGACATGTGCTTGTGCGATATCCAGGCTTGTGGAATTATGTTCGTGGCCTCTTCTGTGAGTGCTTGAACATTTCTATGAGAGTTCTATGAAATGCAAGTTTGTTTAACGTTGTGGGCTCATTGTGCATCCACTTGTGCGAGTAAAATAAAGAAATGCACCAGATAAGATCCCTATCCCCCAAAATTTCGAGCCCAGATTCATTAGATGGAGCTTCATTAGCTGTCTCCCTGCAACCATCGTGTTCCTCTCAGCCTGCTCAGCCAGTATCTATGTCAAAAGCAGAATCTCCTGTTCTCATGAGGTGCCTGACACTGTCAGCACCATAGACCAAGAGAGGCCCAGTACTCCTCAGGCCATGGCTCGGCCTAGGACCCAAAAAGCTGTGCAGGGGCCTGGCTGTGGCATCTCTTAGATAGGTTTCTTGGTAATAAGTAGGGGAACATTCATTAGCTTCAAGGTGACCTCGGACTTCACCTTCCCTATCTACTTCACGTATGGAATTTTTCATCACCTTATTAAAGGGTATGCAAGGTGACCTGTGTTTCCAGTGGCTGGACATATCAACTGTGAATTTCACAGAACTCAGTAGTGGGTCCAGAGTTCTTGCCACACAAAGCAGCCATCAATTGATTCTCTGGCATCTTTCTCCCTCCCCAACTCCCATTCTTATTTGATGTCTGAAAAAAATTGACCCAAACATCCATTGAGCATTGTTTGCCTCACGGTAGGACTCACATTCTGCAGCATTCCTTAAGGAATCTGGATTTTTTTCAGGAAGCCATCACGATAGAATAAAAAATTCTTTATTTTACTCAAAGGGAATCACCTAAACAGCTCAGGAATATGAGAAACTTGGCATCTGCAGGATTCCCCAGGAGACCTTATTTAGCCCGAGGCCAGCAGTACAAATGACTCCCAAGTACCATTTGCTCTCGATCAGGTTCTTCATTGATCTCTAAGGTTAAACTTTTCTAAATATATGGAGAAAGCCTCCCGAGTGTCTCTCTGTCAGCAGCGTCCTAGCGTTATTTTCATTTCCCCATATCTCGCTCCCCTATTCCAGAATGGAATACCCTGTACCTCTTCCAGCTCTGGAGGAGCCAACTTCACATGAATAGTGGAACACATCCTTTTGGAGTCCTTCTCATTTTCAAAACACAGGAGCAACATGATGGACGTGGTCTCAGAAAAAATAAATTAAGCAATGGGACCGCCGCTCCGTTTCAAATTGCACTCAGGTGAATCCAATAGTCTCTGTTAGGCGGCTCTGTGACAGAATGGAAAATGATTCCAGCACATCCAAACAATGTTTTAGTGTCTCCAGCAATCATTTGTCAGGAGAATACAAGACTAGAGTTTGGCACCCACAAACCTGCCACAGTCTATCTACTGGACTCAGCGAAACCAAGTGAAGCTGTTAGGCTTAACACCCTTACCAACATGTCAAGGGCACTGCTTTGTACTCCATCATACATCGCCTGCATGGGCTGCTCAGCATCTGCTGCCTGGTGTGTCTCTTTCTCTCAAATGCTGAGCCTCTCTATACACATGTCATTCTACATCTACTGCCCTTAGTCTCTGATCAACACTGGTTTCATGTCTGAGGCTCTGAAATGGCTTTTGTTTGTTGTTTTTTTTGTTTGTTTGTTTTCTTGTCGTTGTTTTGCTCTCCCTTTCAAGTCCACATGGGATGAAATCATAAGAGCCCTGTCTGTTGCAGTCTTACATAGTTCCTTTACCTTGACAGGGTAGGTCACTGTTCCAAACGGCCAGTCCCAAAAATGTATGGGCAAGTGAGGAACTCCTAATTGGCACAAGCTTGAGATCCAGGGGTAATGCAGCTCTGAAATTCTCAGGGATCTCTAGAAACCTTTCATCTCTGGCCTAAACACCAGTGGCACACCCAAACATCAGCCTGAAGGAAACAACTTATGACATTTGTGCAAATGGAATATAGATGAAACCATGTTTAGGGAAGGCTGGCCATCTATCGGGCCGGCAGCTAATGTCCCTGTCAGCGGACAGGGCAGGCATCCTGAGCCTTGATATTCCAGGGGACTACGGGAACACTGAGGCCTACGGAGAGTAGAAAGCCAGTCCCTGTGGTCCTCCATGAACTGAGGCTGGGGACGAGGCGGTGAGACACACTCGTGACTGCTCCAGGATATGGCGACAATTGATAGAAACTCATATGGACATGGCAGTACTGGCCTGATATTTTCAGTTCAGGACACACCAATGGAACACTCACAGTGAAATGAGGCCACTGCCACAGCTCAGTCAGGGCAGTTATCACCACTCAACAGCCAATATGGTAGTAGGTATAAAGTAACCACATCTCAGAAAATGCCCAGGACAAGAGTTGGCCATCTTATATCGAATGCCCTAGGCATCAGGCCTGGAAATGGCATGGAATTGTGAGGTATGAGAGTCACTGCCCTGCCTTCAACCTGGGAAATGGCACCTATGTAAATCCCTAAAAGTATGAGGATTAGGGTCAGGCGTGTTTCCAGTCTCATCCCTGCCCTGAACTTCATATTCATGCTCTTGCACCTGGCCTCTTGAGTGATTTGGAAGTGAACACAAGCCACTTGTTTCTCCCTCCTGCTCTCCTGGAGCTTCTTCTCTGAGTCTGCTTCTGCCCCCCCACTACCACCAGATTCATCTGAAAACTAGTCGCTGCCTGGCATAGGGCAATTGGAAACCTCTGAGGTGAGCTGTGGGCAGGAAGGAGCCACTGAATAGGGCTTCAACTTCTCTAGGCCCCATGATTGGCAGAGGCAAGTTGCCCAATTAGGGCACCTTGGAGGCAGGACTAGCTGTCAATTTATCACAGCTGTTGTCCATCAAATTGATTAGGGTCAGGCCTGGTGTTCTCTCCTCCTTTCCTCCACTCTGTCTTACCATGAGTCAGCACCACCTCTCTTTTACCAGATGCCTTATTGCATATTACTTTTAACCTCAGGATCCAAGTCTGCTCCCCGGGTCCTTCCATCCTCTTAGGACTTTAGGCAGTCCATTCCCTTCCTACTCCACATATTTGTACTTTCTTGCTGCCAATTCTCCTCCCATTTGGCCATCTTTCTTACAACCTCTACACACCAGTGATCTTCACCTGCCTATTCCAACACAGGCAGCCCGTTCTCCACTTCCCACCCTAATTCTGGAGAGTCTACTTGGCAAAAACAGGCCTTTGGTCCACCAGTAAGCACCCTGCTCCTGGGGCATCCATTGAACAGGTCCTGGGGGTACAGGTTTGGGTTGTATGTTATTATGCCTGACCAGCACCTCAGAATGCAATACCCCATGGGTCTGTCACCAGACATTCTTTCAGGCACACTTCCTTTCCTCTTAAGGACAGGAAGTCACAAGATTGAGGAGACCGAGCTAGGCCCAGTTGTGAAGGGCATCAAAGGAAAAGGTCTCTGGAGGCCTTACGAGCCAGGCTGAGAGCCTTCCTTGACTTCAGGGGTCTTCATGTATTAATATAAATGGGATACAGTCAGAGCTTGCCTCCTTGTAGCAGCTTACTTCGGTGTGGTGGACCTGTTCCATCTCCCTCAGTATGTAATGTCCTGAGCTCAAATAGGTTTCTGGCTGTGAGTTTACAGTGTCTGTGTGTGTGTGTGTGTGTCTGTTTGTATCTAAATGTGTGAGATAGAGATGTGGTAATATGATATCCAGAATTCTGGAAATTCATGTTGTGCCTGCTTAAACATTTCTATGAGAGTTCTATGAAATTTACGTTTGTTTAATGTTGTGGGGGTATTGTGCATCTACTTTGTAGGAGTAAAATATAGAAATGCACCAGAAAAGATTCCAACTTCCCACACACCTGCGCTCAGATTCATTAGATGGATCTTCATGAGCTATCTCCCCACAGCCATCAGGTTGCCCGCACTGCTCAGGCCAGCAACCAAGTCAGAACCAGATCTCCTGTCCTCAGTAAGTGGCTGACATTCTCGCCACAAGGGATCAAGGGAGGCCCAGTACTCTTCAGGCCACACCTCGGCCGAAGGTCCAGACTGCTGAGGAGCGGACTGGCTGTGGTGTCTCTCAGATGTTCACCTTCATAGTGAGTAGGAGACCTCTACTTAGCTCCCAGGTGAACTTGGACTTCGTTTTCCCTTTCTACTTTACACATGGAAAGTAGTCACCTTGTAAAAGGGTATGTGAGATGTTCCACATTTCCAGTGGGTGGATATATCATGTGTGAATTTCAGAAAACTCAGCTGTGGTCCCAGAGTTTTTGCCACACCTATTAGCCAGTAATTGATTCTCGGGCACCTTTCTCCCTCCCCCACCCCTATTCTCATTTATTGTCTGAAGAGAATTGACCCAACGATCCATTGAGCATCGTTTGCCTCCGGGAAGGCATCACATCCTGTACTGGCCCTTAATGAATTCAGATCGTTTCTGGGGAGCAATCACGACAGAGTTTCAGAATGAGGGTATCACCTCGACAGGACAGTAATATGAACAATTTGGCATCCGCTGGGGTCTCCAAGAGAACTTATTTTGCCCAAGGCCAACAGGACAAATGGCTCCCAAGTAGCCTTTGTTTTTCACAAGGTTGTTCATTGTTCTCCAAGTCTGAACTTTTCTAAACATATTGAGAAATCATCCTGAATGTCTGCAGCATCCCAGCCTTCTTTTCATTTCCCTATTTCTTGCTCTTCTATTCTGGAATGGAATACCCTGTCCCTCTTATGGCCCTGGAGGAGCCAACTTCTCAGAAAGTGTCGAACACACCCTTTTGGAGTCCTTGTCTTTTTTGAAACACAGGAGGAACGTGATGGACATGGTCTCAGAAAGCACTGAGGCACCAGGACTGCCGCTTCATTTCAAACGGCACTCAAGTGACCTCAATAGTCTCTGCTAGGCAGCCCTGTTAC
>NW_011889309.1:2658030-2689227 GCF_000151845.1 Pteropus vampyrus
GCCTGAGATCCACCAGGAACACAGCCCCATAATTCCCAGGGTTGTACAAAGACCTCCCATCTCTGGCCTAAACACCAGTAGCTGGACTGGTCCCTAGCCCAAAAATGACAGCTTATGGCATTTTGGAAAATAGAATGTAGGTGTGGGGGGTTGGATTAAACATGTCAGCGTTAGAGACGTTCCCAGATCTCTCCCCTTGAAACGACAATAAGCTGAATACCTAAAACTCAACAAAAGACACTCAAACTGCACACCGTCACGTCTGAGCATGAGATCTGTGCATAAGAGCTACCACAGGTCAGAACCTTGAGTGTCATGCGGTAGATTGGGAGGAACGAAGAAGCTACTTCTCGAAGCCGGAGCTCCCTGTAGGAGAAGGAGGAGGAAAGATGAAGTGGTGAGTTCCCTGAACTGCCCTGCCTGAGGGTGCTGTGAGTTCTCTGCAGCTGGAGGCAGTACCCAATCATCAGGGCAGAAGACAGAGAAACAAGGATGGCAGAAAAGTGGGGACGGCAGAGAAACAACGGTTGATTTTTATCAGCTTCCCTTGCAAAACTGAGGCTGAGCCGCAAGCTCCAACCCCAAACCTAGAGGACCCCTCCTCCCATACCTTCCATGATGGAACACCACAGAGCCCCAGGAGAATCTAAGCAAACACTATGGAAACTGTCACTAACACTGACAGGAACTGATACTGATGGTAGCAAGCATAATTAAATATCTATAAGAAAAAAAAAGACATTATTAACACTTTATATGAAGGAGATACAAGAAGCTTAGATGCCACCTACTGGAAATCAAAAGAAAAACACCTTATTTGCAACAGGCTAGGCACCATTATATAATAAATCTCCTTTCTGGAAAAATTAAAAGCAGAACACACTTCCATTAAACACCCTGAACAATCCAGGTGACAAGGCATCTCAGAAAGAAAAAAAAAATCTCCAGAAAACAAGCTACAGACATAGAAATATGTGACTTAAATGACAGATTTCAGGATGATACTTCTGAATCAACTCAGTGAGATCCGAAATGAATCATATCAACAATTTCAGGACTGAAAAAGCAACTAGATGTGCAGAATGACTTCTTTAGCAATGAGTTGAAACCCTCAAAAAGAACCAAGCAGACCATCTGAAGATAAAGAAAACACTGCAAGAATTGAAAAATGAAAAAATAAGCTTGGGAAATAGAGTCGACCAAATGGAGAAAAGGATCAGTGATATAGAAGACAAAAATCTAGAAATAAATCAGAAGGAAGAAGAGAGAAATCTAAGAATAAAAAATAATGAAAGAGAAATATAAGTAGCCGATACCATTAGGAGAGGTTACAGAAGAATAATGGAAATTCCCGAAGGGAAGGACAAGGAGCAAGGATTAGAAAGCCTTTCCAGTCAAACAGGTGATGACAATTTCCCAAATCTAAGGAATGAGCTGGAGCTTGGAATTCAAGAAGTCAATAGAACACCCAATTATCTCAACCCAAAAAGGCTTTCAACAAGACACATCATATTAAAATTATCAAAAATCAATGACAAACAGAAGATGGTAACCTATAAAAGAAAACCCATTAGATTATCCTCAGACTTCTCAGCACAAAACTTACAAGCCAGAAAGTAGTGGAATCAAATATTCAAACTATTCAATGAAAGGAACTACCAGCCAAGAATAATGTATCCAGCTAAACTCTCCTTTAGATATGAAGGAAAAATAAAGATTTTGCCAGACATACAAAAATTGAGAGAATTCTCCAATATGAGGCCTGCAGTACAGAAAATACCAAAAAAGGTCAGCTCATCTAAAACAAAAAGACAAAAAAATGCATAATTAGGAGTAAGGTGACTAGCAGGCTGATAAAAGCAGAGGAGTGCAACCCTTACTACGAACAGTGCATTAGAAACTTAAAATAAGAAGAGATTTGCATAGCAAGATAGTAATGAAATTTTAACATACATAGGGACAAAATGAGACAACAATGACTGAAAAGGGGAGGATTCAAAGATCCAAATTCGCAAAAGAGAATGGAGATAAGGAACATACCGAAGAAAAGAGACGACTGTATGTATGCAACTATCCTTTTCATATTCATAATGATAACCACACAGCAAAGATTTAGAACATAAGTTTATAAAATAAAACAATAAGGACCAGATGGAAAATCCACAAAAGCCCACCAAAATAAAGAAAACAAACACAAAGAAAAGGAAGCAATGGAAACACTGAGCTACCAGAAAGCAAAAGATAAAATGGCTATAAGAAGATCTCATATTTCAATAATCACTCTAAATGTAAATGGATTGAATTCACCAATAAAAAGGCACAGAGTTGCAGATTGGATCAAAAATCAAAACCCAACCATATGCTCCCGCCAGGAGACACATCTCAGTTCCAAAGAAAAATATAGACTCAAAGGATGGAAAATGATGTTTCAAGCAAATGGTGTTCAGAGAAAAGTGGAAATAGTGGTACTAATATCAGATGAAATAGACTTCAAAATAAAAAAGGGATAGTTCATAATGATAAAGGGAATCATGCACCAAGAAGACATAATACCTATTAATATCTATGCTCCCGATCATGGAGCAATTACTAACAGAACTAAAGAGAAAAACAGACCAAAACACTATCATAGTAGGGGACCTAAATACCCTACTGTCAGATATGGACAGATCATACAAAAAGAAAAACAATAAGGAAATAACATCCTCAAATGACACATTAGACCAACTGGACATCATTGACATTTACAGAGCCTTCCATCCCAAAACAGCTGCTTATACATTCTTCTCTAGTGTACATGGAACATTCTTAAGGACAGACCACATACTGGGACACAGATAGCCTCAACAAGTATAAGAGGGTTCAAATCATACCAACCATATTCTCTGATCATAATGCTTTGAAACTAGAGATCAACTGTAAAACGAAAGAGAAAGAACCACAAATACATGGAGATTAACAACATACTACTGAAGAATAACTGGGTCAGAGAAGAAATAAAATGGGAGATCAAGAGATACACAGAAACAAATGATAATGATAGTACAACGTATCAAATCTTTTGGGACACGGCGAAAGAGGTCATAAGAGGAAAACTCATATCATTTCAAGCCTACATCCAAAAACAAGAACAAGTCCAAATAAACAACCTAACATTTCATCTTCAATAACTAGAAAAGGAAGAACAAGTGAAGCCTAAAGTCGGCACAAAGAAAGAAATCATCAAAATTAGAGCAGAATTAAATGAAATTGAAAACAAAGAACAATGGAAAAAATAATGCAACAGAGAGCCGGTTTTTTGAGACGCTTAATAAAATTGACAAATCCCTGGCTAGACTCACTAAAGAAAAATAAGAAAGGACACAAATAAACAAAATCAGAGATGAAAGAGGGGAAATTACGACAGACACTGCAGAAATACAAAGGATCATACAAGAATACTATGGAAAAGTATATAACACCAAATTTAATAACCTAGAAGAAATGGACCATTACTTAGAAAAATACAACCTTCCTAGACTGAATCAAGAAGAACTGGGAAATCTAAAAAGACCTATCAGCAATATGGAAATCAAAACGATCATCAAAAACCTATCAAAAAGTAAAAGTCCCAGACCAGATGGCTTCATCAGTGAATTCTAACAAACATTCAAAGATGATTTAATACTTATTCTCCTCAAACTCTTTCAAAATATCAAATAGGAGGCAATACTTCCCAATTTGTTTTATGAGCCAATTTATCTTGATGCCAAACCCTGGTAAAGATAACACACTCAAAAAAAGGAAACTACACATCAATATCTCTCATGAACACAGATGCAAAAATCCTAAATAAGATACTAGCAACCAAATACAGCAACGTATTAAAGGATTATACACCACGATCAAGTGGGCTTCATCCCAGGGGCACAGGGATGATTCAACATATGCAAATCAATAAATGTGATATATCACATAAACAAATTAATAAATAAGAATCATCTGATCATATCAATAGATGTAGAAACAGCCTTCCACAATATACAGCACCTATTTATGATCAAAACACTTAACAAAATTGGTATAGAAAAAAAGCACCTCAACATAATAAAGGCCATATATGACAAACCCTCAGCTAACATACTTAATGATGAAAAACTAAAAACCTTCCCTCTAAGATCAGGAACAAGGCAAAGCTGTCCACTATTGCCACTGTTATTCAATATAACATTAGAGGTCCTAGCTAGTGCAATTAAGCAAGAGAAAGATTTAAAAGGCATCAAAATAGGAAACAAAGAAGTCAAAAGTCACTATTAAAAGATGATATGATTCTCTATATAGAAAACCCTAAAGACTCCACAAGAAGAAACCATAAGCAAATACAGTAAAGTCTCTGGATACTAAATCACTGTTCAAAAATCCATAGTGTTCATATAGACTAATAACAAAATGTCAAAAAAAGATGTGGAAAAAAATAATTCCGTTGCAATTGCAACCAAAAAAAGTAAAATAAAATACCTAAGAATGAATTTAATGAAACTTGTGAATGAAAACTATAAGACCCTATTAAGAGAAACCAAAGAAGATACAAAGAAAAAGAAAGACATTCTGTGTTCTTGGATTGGAAGATCTACATAGTTAAAATTACCATATTACCTAAAGCATTATACAGATTTAATGCACTCCCCTTCAAAATCGCATCAGCATTTTGTAAAGAAATACAAGAAAAAATAATCACACACACACAAAAAAACCCAATTGCCAAAGTCATCGCAAGAAAAAAGAACAAAGCTGGAGGCATCACTCTGCCCAACTTCAAATTATATTACAAAGAGACAGTAATCAAAACAGCATGGTATTGGCAGAAAAAATAGACACATGGATAAGTGGAACAGAGTCGAGAGTACAGAAATAAACCCATATTTATATGGGCAAATAATTTTTGACAAAAACGCTGAAAATATACAGTGGAGAAAGGAAAGCCACTTCATTAAATGGTGCTGGGAAAACTGGAAGGCCACCTGCAAAAGAATGAAACTAGATTGTTGTGTATCACCACACACCAAAATTAACACAAAATGGATTAAGGACCTGAATATAGGAGGTGAAACAATAAAATGCATAGAAGGAAACATAGGAGCTAAACGCAAGGACCATGGGCTTAAAGAGGATTTTATTAATTTGACCTCAAAGGCAAGGGAAGTAAATGAAAAAATATATAAATGGGAGTACAACCAATAAAAAGCATTTGCTCAGCAAAAGAGACCATCGACAAGGTAAAGAGACAAAAACCAAATGGAAAAATATATTTGCAAGCAACACCTCCGATAAGGGCCTAAGATCCAATATATACAAAGAACTCTTATACTTCAATAACAACAACAAAAACAAAAAAACTCAAACAATCCAATCAAAACGTGGGCAGAGGACCTGAACAGACAATTCTCCCTAGAGGACATACAATGGCTAACAAATATTTGAAAAGATGCTCAACTTCGCTACTAGGAAAATGCAAATCAAAACCACAATGACATACCATCTCATACCTGTTAGAATGACTATAATCAAAAAGACAAGTAATAGCAAATGTTGGAGAGGATATGGAGAAATAAGAACCCTCATACTGGAGGAACTTCAAATTAGAACGGCCTCCATGGAAAGTGGTGTGGAGGCTCCTCAAAAAAACTAAGAATTGACCTACCTTATGATCCAGTATTCCCTATACTGGGTATTTACCACAAAGATTTAAAAATTCATATTCAAAAAGATATTTACACTCGGATGTTCATAGCAGCATTATTCACAGTGGTCATGACATGGAAGCAATTGAAGTGTCCTATGATAGATGATTGGCTAAAGAAGTCGAAGCACATATATACAATGGAATATTATTCAACCATAAGAAGAGATGAAATACTGCCTTTTACAACAACATGGATGGACCTTGAAATAAACATACTAAGTGAAATAAGCCAGATAGAAAAGGATGAAAATTACATGATATCACATATGTGGGATATAAACCTAAAAGCAACAAATGAACAGAACAAACAACCAGAGGCTCATCGATATAGACAATGGACTAGTGGTTACCAGAAGGAATGGGGAAAGGGGGAGCGGGAATATTAAAAAATTAAATGTTACAAAAATTATGTATATATAGTATGAAAAAAAAATAAACTGGCATTTAAAACAGTAAAAAAAAAAAAAAAAGAATATACATGCGGCCATGATTAGGGAGACCAAATAGGCTAATGCATGGCAGTGGAGGCTAACCTCCAAGCAGGCCTGCAGCTAATGGCTGATCCCAGGGCAACAGACAGGGCAGGCATCTTGAGTCATGTTTCCCCGGGGGACTCCAAGAGCACTGAAGATTGTGGAGAGTGGAAAGCCAGAACATATGGTCCATGCTGGGCTAAGGCTGGGGACGATTTGTTGAGACACTCTCGTGGCGGCTACAGGAGGGACTGACTATTGATAGAGCACCATATGTACACAGCAGACCTGGCCTACCATTTTTGGTCGGGACACACCAATGGCACACTGACAGTAAAATGAGACCGTGGCCCACAGCCCAGTCAGGGCTGTTATCACCACCAACCAGACGGCATGGAGGTAGATATGAAGTAACCATGTCTCAGAGAAGGCCGAGGACAAGAGCTGGCCATATTATGACAAACTCCTTGGTGCCACGCCTGAAAAGGGCCTGGAATTGAGAGGTCTGGGAGTCACTGCCCTTCCCCCGCCCTTAGAAATGCCACCTGAGTTAACCTCGAAAGCTCTGTGGGGCAGCGAGCAGGGGTGCTTCCATTCTCACCCTACCCTGAGCTTCTGGGTCACCAATATTCATGCTCTTGCCCCAGGCCTCTTGAGTGATGTAGAAGTGAACAGGAGCCACTTGTTTTTAGCTCTTACTTACCCCTGGAGCTTCTTCTTTGAGTCTGGCTCTGTCCTCCCTAGACTCTTCTGAAAACTAGCCACTGCCAGGCTTAGGGCATTTGGAAACCCCAGAGGGGAGCTCTGAGTGGGAAGGAACCAATGCATAGTGTTTCAGCTTCTCTAGGCCCCATCATGGGCACAGGTGAATTACCCAAACAGCACTCCATGGAGGCAGGACTAACTGCCAATTAATCACGGCTGTTGTCCATCAAATTGATTAGGGTCAGGTCTGGGGTTCTCTCCTCCTTCTTTCCTCTGTTGTGTCCTCCCATGACTCAACAACACCACTCTTTTTCCAGAAACCTCATTCTATATTTCTTCTAACCTCAGGATATAAGTCCGCTCTCAGGGTCCTTCCACCTCCTTTGGCCTACAGGCAGCTAATTCCCTTCCACCTCCATGTATCAGTTCTTTCTTAATGCCAGTTCTGCCATCCTCCCTCCTCTCATTTTACTGCCTTCCTTACCCCCTCTACACACCAGTGATCCTCACCTACCTATTCCAACACAGGCAGCCCATTCTCCCTCCTCAGCCCTCATCCTGGATAGTCGATTTGGCAACAGCAGGCCTTTGATCCACCAGCAAGCACCCTGCTCCTGGGACCTTGGATGCTGTCAAGCCCACAGCCGAGCAAGGCTGGCACAGCCAGGGACTGTGTCCTGGGGAAGAGGTTTGGGTCATATGTTATTAGGCCTGACCAGCACCTCAGAACGCTATATTCCACGTCCCTGACACATTCATGATTACAGGCACACTCCCTTTCCACCTGAAGCCAGGAAGTCACAAGGCTGAGGAGACCAAGCTAGGCCCAGTTGTGAAGGATGTCAAAGGGAAAGGCCTCTGGAGGCCTTAAGAGCCCAGCTGAAAGGTCTCCTTCACTTTGAGGTTCTTCATGTGTCTGTATCAAAGGGATACAGCCACAGCTTTCTTCACTGTCGAAGCAGCTTTGGGTGTGGTGGAACTATTCTATCTCCCTCACTCTCTAAAGTACTCAGCATAGTACTCAAATAGGTTTCTGCCTGGAAGTTTACAATGTCCCTGTGTGTGTGTGTGTGTGTGTGTGTGTGTGTGTGTGTGTGTGTTTGTCTGTGTCTAAATGTATGTGAGATCAATATGTGGTTGTGTGATATCCAGGCAGGTGGAAGTATGTGAGTGGCCTCATGTTGTCCTGCTTAGACATTTCTATAAAATTTCTATGAAATTTCTATGAAATTCATGTTTGTTTAAATTTGTGCATCCATTTGTATGAGTAAAATAAGGAAAGCACCAGATAAGATTCCAACTTCCCACACATCCGAGCCCAGATTCATTAGATGGAGCTTCATGAGCTATCTTTCGACAATCATCAGGTTGCTCACAGCCAGCTCTGGCCATCATCTAGTCAGAACCAGAATCTCCTGTCTTCTGGAGGTGGCTGACACTCTCATCCTCAGGGACCAAGGGAGGCCCAGTCCTCCTCAGGGCACAGCTCAGTCAACAGCCCAGAGTGGTGATGAGTGGACTGGCTGTGGTTTCTCTCAGATGTATTCCTCAGTAGTGAGTAAAAGACCTTTGATAAGCTCCAAGATGAACTCAGACTTCACCTTTCCTTTCTACTTCACATATGAAATTCTCTTTTCTTGTAAAAGGGTGTGTGAGGTAACCTGCATTTCCAGTGTCTGGACATATCATGTGTAAATTCCAGAGAACTCTTCTTTGGCACCTTTCTCCCCGCCTCACCCCCTATTCTCATTTGATGTTTGAAAAGGATTGACCCAATGATCCTCTGAAAATTGTTTGCTCTGGCAAGGCATCAATCCTGTATCATACCTTAAGGAATCTGGATTGTTTCTGAGAGGCAAAGATGATAGAGTTTCAGACACAGAGAATCGCCTTGCCAGGGCAGGAATAAGAGAAAGTTGGCATCCGCCAGGGTTTCCTGGAGACTTTATTTAGACCAAGACCAACAGAACAAATAGCTCCCAAGTACCCTTTGTTCTCGACAAGGTTGTCCATTGTTTGCAAAGGTGGAACTTTTCTAAATATATTGAGAAAGCATCCAGAGTGTCCCCCTGTCAGCTACATCCCAGTCTTCTTTTCATTTCCCTATTTCTTACTCACCTATTACGGAATAGATTATCCTGTCCCTCTTCCAGCTCTTGAGGAGCTGGCTTCTCAGTAAGAGTCAAACACATCCTTTTGGAGTCCTTATTGTTTTCAAAACACAGAAGTAATGTGATGGACATGGTCTTAGGAAACACTGAGGCACCAAGACTGCTGATCCGTTTCAAAAGGCACTCAGGTGACTCCAATCGTCTCTGCTAGGTGGCTCTCTGACAGGATGGAAAATGATCCCAGCTAATTCAAACATCCCTGTTTGTCCAGAAGTCTGTCATCTGGAGAATATCAGACTAGGGTTTGGTGCCTCCAAACCTGCCGTGGTCTGTCCATTGGACTCAATGAAATTTAGAAGAGCTATGTGGCTTAACTCCCTTATCAACATGTCAGGGGAGCTGCCTTCTACTCCAACATCCGTCACCTGCATGGGCTGCTTGGCATTCACTGCCTGCTGAGCCCTTTTATACACATATCTTTTACACTGTACTGCCTTAGTCTCTGATCCACACCAGTCTGATGTCTGAGGCTCAGAATTGGCTTTGGTTTGTTTGTTCATTTGCTTGCTTGCTTGTCGGTGTCTTGCTCTCCTTTTCAAGTCCACATGGGAGCGAAATCATAAGGGCCCTGTCCCTTGCAGTCTAATATAGTTCCATTCCCTTGATGGGGAAGGGGACTGCTCAAAAGGCCAGTCACAAAATGTATGGGCAAGTTGAGGAACTCCTAAGTGGCACAGGCCTGAGATCAGGTGGAATGCAGCTCAGAAATTTCCAGGGCTGTCCAGAGACCTCCTGTCTCTGGCCTAAACACTGGTGGCTCATCCACCCCCTGGCCCAAATGGAACAGCTTATGGCATTTGTGCAAATAGAATGGAGATGCAATCATGATTAGGGAGGCCAAAGAGGTTAATGCGTGACAGTAGAGTCTGGCCTCTCAATATGCTGGCAGCTAATGTCTGATCCCCAGGCAGACAGGGAAGGCATCCTGAGCCTAGCTTCTCCAGAGCACTCAAGGTCATCTGGGTCCGGTAGAGAGTAGAAAGCCAATACCTCTGGTCCGCCCTGGGCTGAGGTTAGAGACGAAGTCGTGAGACACACTCATGACCGATCTGGGAGGGGTCGGCTATTGAAAGAACCTCATATGTACCCGGCATTTTTGGCCAGACATTTTCAGTTCAGGACACACCAGTGGTACATTCACAGTGAAATGAGGCCAATGCCCAAGGACCAATCAAGGCAGTTATCACCACAAACCAGCCAGCATGGAGCTAGATATGAAGTAACCACGTCTCAGAGAAGGCCCAGGAAATGGCACCAGCATAATTCACTAAAGGTCTGTGGTGCAGCAGGCAGGTGTGTTTCCAGTCTTACCCCTGCCCTGAACTTCTGGGTCACCGATATTCATGCGCTTTCCCCAGGCCTCTTGAGTGATTCAGAAGTAAACATGAGCCACTTGATCCTCCCTCCCGCTCCCTCCTGGAGGTTCTTCTCTGATTCTGGCTGTTTCTTCCCTAGACTGTTCTGTAAACTAGTCACTGCCAGGTGTGTAGGGCAGTTGGAAATTCCACAGGGGAGCTCTGGGAAGAGAGGGGCTGTTGAATAGGGCTTCAACTTCTCCGGGCCCCATGATTGGCAGAGGTGAGTTGCTCAATCAGCACTCCTTGGAGGCAGGACTAGTTGTCAATTAATCACGGTTGTTGTCCATCAAATTAATTATGGTCAGGCCTGGGGTTTCTCCTCTTTCTTTCCTCCACTCTCTCTTCCCACATCTCATTAGCACTACTCTTTTTTTTATAGGCCTCATTCCACATTCCTTCTAACCTCAAGATCCAAGTCCACTCCCAGGATCTTTCCACCTTCTTCGGCCTCCAGGTAGCCCATTCCCTTACTTCTCCACATAACCATACTCCCTTGCTGCCAGTTCTACCACCCGCAGTCTTCCCGTTTAACCATCTTCCTTACTCTCTCTACACACCAGTGACCCTCATCTACCTATTTCAACACAGGCATCCCATTCTCCCCGCTGTCACCCTCACCCTGGACAATCTGTTCGGCCACAGCAGGACTTTGGTTCACCAGCGAGCACCCTGCTCCTGGGACCTTGGCTGCTATGAAGCCCACTGCTCAGTCAGGCATGGGCAGTCAGTGTCTGGCTCCTGCAGAAAGAGTTTTGGGTCATATGTTATTAGGCCTGGTCAGCACCTCAGAATGAGATACCCCATGTCATTGCTGCCAGCCATGATTTCAGGCACTCTCCCTTTCCTCCTGAGGCCAGGAAGTCACAAAGCTAAGGAGACTGACTGAGGCCCATTTGTGAAGAGCGTCAAAGGGAGAGGCCTCTGGATGCCTTAAGGGCCCTCCTGGGAGGCCTCCTTGACTTCTGGGGTCTTTATGTATCTGTATCAAAGGGTTATATCCACAGCCTACCACACTGTCCTAGCCATCTTTGGTTGTGGTGGACCTGTACTATCTCCCTCACTCTCCAAGGTACTGAACTCAAATAGTTTTCTGGCTGGGAGTTCACAGTGTCCCTGTGTGTGTGTATGTGGATATATTTGTCTGTGCCTAATTGTGTGTGAGATAGAGATGTGGTAGTGTGATATCCAGGATTGTGGAAGTAAGTGAGTGGTGTTGTGCTGTGCCTGCTTGTACATTTCTATGAGATTTCTATGAAATTTATGTTTCTTTAATGTCGTGGGCACATTATGCACCCACTTTGTTTAAGTAAAATAAAGAAATGCAGCAGATAAGATCCCAACTCCCAACCCACCTGAGCCCAAATTCATTAGGTGGAGCTTCATGAGCTGTCTCCCCACAACCATCGGTTTGCCCGCAGCCTGCTCAGACCATCATCGAAGTCAGGACCAGAATCTCCTGTCCTCAGGAGATGGCTGACACTCTCGGCATCATGTACCAAGGGAGGCCCGATCATCCTCAGGCCACAGCACGACCCAAGGCCCAGACTGCTGATGAGGGGACTAGCTGTGGTGTCTGACAGATGTTTTACTCGGTAGTGAGTAGGTGATCTTTCATTAGCTCCAAGGTGACATCGGACTTCATCTTCCATTTTAAATGGGTGCAAGGTGACCTGCATTTTCATTGGTCAGACATATCACGTGTGAATTCCACAGAACTCAGAGTCATTGCCCAGAGTCATTGTCACACCCAGCAGTCAGTAATCGATTCTTAGGCACCTTTCACCCTCCCCACCCCCCTTCTCATTTGATGTCTGAAAAGAATTGATCCAATGATCTTATAGAGCATTGCTTCCGGGAAGGCCTCATATCCTGTACTGTCCCTTAAGGAATCCAGATTTTTTCTTGGAAGCAATCACAATAGACTTTCAGACAGAGGGAATCACCACAACAAGGCAGGAATATGAGAAAGTTGGCATCCACAGGTGTCTCTGGAAGACCTTAGTTAGCCTGAGACCAACAGAACAAATGGCTCCCAGTACCCTTGTTCTTGACAAGGTTGTTCATTGCAAAAGTGGAACTTTTCTAAACATACTGAGAAAGCATCCCAAGTGTCCCCCTTCAGCTACATTTCAGCTTTCTTTTCATTTCTCTATTTCTCATTTCTCTATTCCAGAATGGATTACCCTATTCCTCTTTGGGCTCTAGAGGAGCCGACCTCTCAGGAAAAGACCAACGCATCCTTTTGGAGTCCTTCTCGTTTTCAAAACACAGGAGCAACATGATAGACATGGTCTCAGGAAACACTGAGGCACCAGGACTGCTGAATTGTTTTAAACGGCACTCAGGTAACTCCAATAGTCTCTGCTAGGTGGCTCTTTGACAGGATGGAAAACTATCCCAGCTAATCCAAACAATGTCCCAGAAGTCAGTCATCAGGAGAATGCCAAACGAGGGTTTGGTGCCTCTAAACCTCCTGCGGTCTGTCCATTGGACTCAATGAAATTTAGCGGAGCTATGTGGCTTAACACCCTTACCAACATGTCCAGGGCTCTGCCTTCTACTCCAACATCTGTCACTTGCATGGACTGTTCGGCACCCGCTGACTGGTGTATCCCTTTTTCCCAAATGCTGAGCCCCTTTACATGCATGTCATTCTATCTCTACTGCCCTTAGCCTCTGATCCACACCGGTCTCATATCTGAGGCTCTGAATTGGTTTTTGATTTGTTTATTTGCTTGCTTGTCAGTGTCTTGCTCTCCTTTTCAAGTGCACGTGAGAGCAAAATGATAAGGGCCCTGTCCCTTGCAGTCTGACATGGTTCCCTTCCCTTGACTGGGAGGGGGACTGCTTGAAAAGGGCAGTCACAAAATGTACAAGTGAGTTGAGGAACTCCTAAAGGGCACAAGCCTGAGATCCAGGTGGAATGTAGCTCCGAAATTCCCAGGGCTTTCTGGGGATTGCCCTACTCCAGCTTAAACACCAGTGGCTGACTCGACCACCAGAACAAAAGAAATAGCTTTGGGCATTTGTGCAAATAACATGCACATGCAACCATGATTAAGGAGGTCAAAGAAGTTAATGTGTGGCAATGGAGGCTAGACTCCAAATATGCCGGCATCTAATAACTGACCACTTGGCATCAGACAAGACAGATATCCTGAGCCTTGTTTCTCCTTGGGACTCCAGGACCACTGAGGACTGTGGAGAGTTGAAAACTAGTCCCTCTGCTCTGCCCTGGGCTGAGGCTGGGAACAAGATGGTGAGACACACTCGTGGCAGATCTGGGAGGGGTCGGCTATTGACAGAGCCTCATATGTATGCGGCAGTCCTGGCCTGACATTTTCAGTTTAGGACACACCAGTGGCACACTTACAGGGAAATAAGGCCACTGCCCACAGCACAGTCAAGGTTGTTATTACAACCCACCATTCAGCATGGAGGTAGATATAAAGTAACCACGTCTCATAGAAGGCCCAGGACAAGAGCTGCTTCTGTAATGTCAAACATCCTGGGCACAAGTCCAGGAAAAGGCCTGGAATTGGGAGGTCAGGGAGTCATCACTCTACCCACACCCTGAAAAATGGCACCTGCGTAAACTCCTAAAGGTCTGCGGGGCAGCGGTCAGGAGTGCTCCCAGTCTCACCCCAGACCTAAGCTTCCAATTCATCGATATTCATGCTCTTTCTCCAGGCCTTTTAGGTGGTTCAGAAGTGAACAAAAGCCACTTGTTCCTCCCTCCACCTCCCCCGCCCCCACCCCAGAGCTTCATCTCTGAGTCTGGCTCTGTCCTCCCTATACTCTTCTGTTAATAAGTCACTGCCAGGATAGGACACTTGGAAACCCCAGAGGGGAGCTCTAGGCAGGAAGGGGCAACTGGATAAGGCTTCAGCTTCTCCGGGCCTCATGATTGGCAGAGGCAAGTGGCCCAATCAGCGCTCCTTGGAGGCAGGATTAGCTGTCAATTAATCACAGCAGTCATCCATCCAATTGATTAGGGGTAGGCCTGGGGATCTATCCTCTTTCTTTCCTCCGCTGTATCTTCATGTGCCTCAGCAGCACCACTCTTTATTCACACACCTCATTGAGTATTTTAACTTCAGGATCCAAGTCTGCTCCCAGGGTCCTTCCACACTCTTTGGCCTCCAGGCAGCCCTTTCCCTTCCTACTCCAGGCATCCATACTCCCTTGCTGCCAGTTCTGCCATCCTCCCTCCTCCCATTTGACTACCTTCCTAACAACCTCTATACACCAGTGATTCTGACCTACCTATTCCAACACAGGCAGCCCATTCTTTCCTCCCCCACACTCACCCTGGACAGTCTGTTTGGCAACAGCAAGCCTTTGGTCCACCAGCAAGCACCCTGCTCCTGGGACCTTAGCTGCTGTCAAACCCACACCAAGCCGGGCTGAGGCAGCCAGGGACTGGGACATGGGGGCACAGGTTTCGGTCTTGTGTTATTAAGCCTGACCATCACCTCAAAATGCAATACCCCATGTCCCTGCCACCAGTCATGCTTTCAGGCAAACCTTCTTTCCCCATGAGGCAAGGAAGTAACAAGGTTGAGAAGACCAAGCTAGTCCCATTGTGAAGAGCGTCGAAGGGAAAGGCCACAGGAGGACATAAGAGCTCAGCTGAGAGGCCTTCTTGTCCTCGGGGTTCTTTATGTGTCTGTGTCCAAGGGATACAGCCATGGCTTCCCACACTGTCTCAGCCGGCATTGGGTGTGGTGGACCTGTTTACCTTTCTCACTCTCTAAAGTACTGAGCTCAAATAGGTTTCTGGTTGGATGTTTACTGTGTCCCTTTGTGTGTGCGTGTGTTTGTGTTGATGTTTATCTCGGTCTAAATACATATGAGATAGAAATGTGGTTGTGTGATATCCAGGCTTGTGGAAGTATGTGAGTGGCTTTGTGTTGTGCCTTCTTGAACATTTCTAAGATAATTTTATGAAAATCACGTTTGATAAATGTCATGGGCTCATTGTGCATCCACTTTGTGTGAGTAAAATATAGAAATACACCAGATAAGATCTCAACCTCCCACACATCCTAGCCCACATATATTAGATGGAGCTTCATGAGCTGTCTTTCCACATCCATCAGGTTCTCTGCAGCCTGCTCAGGCCAGCATTCAGGTCAGAACCAGACTGTCCTCAGGAGGTGGTCACTCTCACCTACGTGGACCAAAGGAGGCCCAGTCCTCCTCAGGCCACAGCTCGGCCCAGGGTCCAGACTGCTGAGGTGGGGACTGGCTGTTGCATCTCTTAGATGTTTACCTCAGTTTTGAGGGGACCTCTTATTACCTACAAGTTGACCTCAGACTTTACCTTCCTTTTCTATTTCACATAAGGAATTTCTTGTCACCTTGTAATAGAGTGTGCGAGTTGACCCACCTTTCCAATGGGTGGACATATCTTGTGTGAATTCCAAAGAACTCATCAGTGGGCCTAGAATCT
The DNA here is from genome assembly GCF_000151845.1 of Pteropus vampyrus. Taxonomy (NCBI): domain Eukaryota; kingdom Metazoa; phylum Chordata; class Mammalia; order Chiroptera; family Pteropodidae; genus Pteropus; species Pteropus vampyrus. Next base: position 2,673,915 of record NW_011889309.1, read on the forward strand.
TTGCCACACTCAGCAGCCAGTAATTGATTCTCGGCACCTTTCTCCCTTTCCCACCCCCAATCTCATTTGATGTATGAAAGGAATTGATCCAATGATCCATTGAGCATTGTTTGCTTCAGAGAGGGCCTCACATTCAGTACCCTTCCTTAAGGAATCCAGATTGTTTCTGGGGAGCAGTCAGGATAATGTTTCAGGAAGAGGGAATCACCTCGACAGTGCAGGAATATGAGAAAGTTCGCATCTGCCAGGGTTTCCAGAAGACCTTATTTAGCCCGAGGCTAAATAAGCCGCAGCCTCCAACCCTCAACCCAAAAGATCCCTCCTCCTATACTCTCCAAGATGAAACACCATGGAGCCCAAGCGGAATCTGAGCAAACACTACTGAAACTGTCCCTAACCCAGACAAGAACTGACACTGAGGGTAACGAGCATGATTAAATATCTATAAAGAAAAAAAGACATTATTAACACTTTACATAAAGCAGATCCTAGAGGCTTAGACGTTACCTACCAGAAACCAAAAGAAAAACACCTTATTTGCAACAGGCTAGGCACCATTATATAATAAATCTTCTTTCTGGAAAAATAAAAAGCAGAACACACTTCCGTTAATGCCCAGCTTGAGAAACAGTCCATTAAACACCATGAACAATCCAAGTGGCAAGTCATCTCAAAAAGAAAGAGAAAAATCTCTGAAAATAAGCTTACACACATAGAAATATGTGATTTAAATGACAGAGAATTCATGGTTGGTACTTCTGAAAAAACTCAGTAGGATCCGAAACAATCATATCAACAATTTCAGGAGAAATAAAGACCTTTCCAGATATAGAAAAATTGAGGAAATTCTCCACTATGAGGCATGCAGTACAGGAAATACTGAAAGAGGTCAGCTCACCTAAAAGTAAATGACAAAAAAAAATGCATAATTAGGAGTAAGGTGACTAGCAGGCTGATAAAAGCAGAGGAGTGCAACCCTTACTAAAAACAGGGCATTTATAAGCTTAAATAGTAAAAAGAAAATTGCTATAGCAAGATAATAATGAATGTTTAGCATACATAGGGACAAATTGAGATAACAATGACTGAAAAGGGGAAGATTCAAAGATCCAAATTCGCAAAAGAGAATGGAGAAAAGGAACACGCAGAAAAAGGACGACTGTATATATACAACTATCCTTTTTATATTCATAATGGTAACCACATGCCGAAGATTTAGAACCAAAGTGTATAACATAAAACAATATGGACCAGAGGAAAACCCACAAGCTGACCAAAATAAAGAAAACAGAAACACAAGAACAAGGAAGCAATGGCAACACCGAGCTACCAGAAAGTAAAAAATAAAATGGCTATAAGAAGACTTCATATTTCAATAATTACCCTAAGTGTAAATGGACCGAATGCACTGATAAAAAGGCACAGAGTTGCAGATTGGACCAAAAAACAAAACCCAACCATATGCTCCCTCCAGGAGACACAACTCAGTTCCAAAGAAAAATATAGACTCAAAAGATGGAAAATGATGTTTCAAGCAAATGGCGTTCAGAGAAAAGCGGAAATAGTCTTACTAATATCGGATGAAATAGACTTCAAAATCAAAAAGGTGAAGAAAGACTCTGAGGGACACTTCATAATGATAAAGTGAATCATGCACCAAGAAGACATAACATTTATTAATATCTATGCTACCAATCAGGGAGCCATGAAATATGTAAAGCACTTACTAATAGAACTAAAGGGAGAAACAGACCAAAACACTATTGGAGTAGGGGACCTAAATACCCCACTGTCAGATATGGACAGATATGTCATTTACTTTTAGGTGAGCTGACCTCTTTCAGTATTTCCTGTACTGCATGCCTCATCCAAACAGAAAATCAATAAGGAAATAACATCCTTAAATGACACATTAGACCAACTGGACATCATCGACATTTACAGAGCCTTCCATCCCCAAACAGCTGCTTATACATTCTTCTCTAGTACACATAAAACATTCTCAATTCTCAAAGATTGACTACATACTGGGAAACAGAGATAGCCTCAACAAATATAAGAGGGTTGAAATCATACTAACCATATTCTCTGATCATAATGTTTTGAAACTAAAGATCAACTGTAAAAAGAAAGCAGAAAGAACCACAAATAAATGGAGATGAAACAACATACTACTGAGAATAACTGGGTCAGAGAAGAAATCAAATGGGAGATCAAGAGATACATAGAAATGAATGATAATGATAGTACAACATATCAAAACTTTTGGTACACGGCGAAAGCGGTCATAAGAGGAAAGTTCATATCATTACTGGCCTACCTCCAAAAAAAAAAAAAGTCCAAATAAAGAACCTAAATCTTCATCTTAACAAACTATAAAAGAAAGAACAAATGAAGCCTAAAGTCAGCAGAGAGAAAGAAATCATCAAAATTAGAGCAGAAAAAAAAATTTAATTGAAAACAAAAAATAGAAAAAATAAATGCAAGAAAGAGCTGGTTCTTTTGGAAGCTTAATAAAATTGACAAACACCTACCTAAACTCACTAAAAAAAAGAAAGAAAGGACACAAATAAACAAAATCAGGGATGAAAGAGTGGAAATTACACAGGTACTGCAGAAATAGAAAGGGTCATGCAAGAATACTGTGAAAAACTATATAACACCAAATTTAATAACCTAGAAGAAATGGACCAATACTTAGAAAAATAAAACCCTTCTAGACTGAATCAAGAAGAACTGGAAAATCTAAATAGACTGATAAGCAGTATGGAAATTAATACAATGATCAAAAAACCTACCCAAAAGTAAAAGTCCAGGACCAGGTGGCTTCACCAGTGAATTCTAACAAACATTCAAAGATTTAATACCTATTCTTTGCAAACTCTTCCAAAAAATCAAAGAGGAGGCAGTACTTCCCAACTCATTTTATGAGGCCAATATTACCTTGATGCCAAACCTTGGTAAAGATAATACAAAAGAAGAAATCTACACACCGATATCTCTCATGAACACAGACGCAAAAAAATCCTAAATAAGATACTAGCGAACTGAATAAAGCAACATATTAAAAAGATTATACACCACGATCAAGTGGGCTTCATCTCAGGGACACAGGGATGGCTCTACATACCCAAAACCATTAATGTGATACACCACATGAACAAATTAAAAAATAAGAAGCATATGATCATATGAATAGATGCAGAAAAAGCCTTCAACAAGATAAAGTACCCATTTGTGATCAAAACCCTTAACAAAATTGGTATAGAAGAAAAGTACCTCGACATAATAAAGGCTATATATGACAAGCCCTCCGACAACGTTATACTTAATGGTGAAAAACTAAAAACCTTCCCACTAAGATCAGGAACAAGGCAAGGCTGTCCACTATTGCCACTGTTATTTAATATAACATTGGAAGTCCTAGCGAATGCAATCAGAAAACAAAGATATAAAAGACATCCATAAAGGAAACTAAGAAGTCAAACTGTCACTGTTTGTGGATGACATGATTCTCTATATAGAAAACGTACTAAAAAACAAGAGCACTACTAAAAACAATAAGCAAATACAGTAAAGTCTCTGGATACAAAATCAACTTTCAAAAATCCATAGTGTTCCTATACTCTAATAACAAAGTGTAAGAAAAAGAAGTGGAAAAAAATTCCTTTTGTAATTGCAACAACAAAAAAATAGCATACCTATTAATAAATCTAAAGAAAGATGTGAAGGACCTATATAACGATAACTATAAGACCCTATTAAGAGAAACCGAAGAAGATACAAAGAAATAGAAATATATTCCATATTCTTGGATCGGAAAAATCAACGTAGTTAAAATGACCATATTACCTAAAGCATTATACAGATTTAATGCAATCCCCATCAAAATCCCAACAGCATTTTGTAAAGAAATAGAACAAAAAATGATCAGATTTCTATGGAAGTGCAAAATATCCCCAAAGCCATCCTGAGAAAAAAAGAACAAGGCTGGAGGCATCACTCTGCCTGACTTCAAATTATACTATAAAGCAACAGTAATCAAAACGGCATGGTATTGGCAGAAAAATAGACACTGGGACAAGTGAAACAGAGTGAAGAGTACAGAAATAAACCCATATTTATAAGAGCAAATAATTTTCAACATAAAACGCAGAAAATATACAGTGGAGAAAGGAAAGCCACTTCATTAAATGGTGCTGGGAAAACTGGAAGGCCACCTGCAAAAGAATGAAACTAGACTGTTGTGTATCACTACGCACCAAAATTAACTCAAAATGGATTATGGACATGAATATAGGATCTAAAACAATAAACGCATAGACGGAAACATAGGAATTAAACTCAAGAACCTTGGGCCTATGAATTTGACCTCAAAGGCAAGGAAAGTAGGAGCAAAAATAAATAAATGGGACTACAACAAACTAAAAAGCTTCTGCACAGCAAAAGAAGCAGTCAACAAGGTAAAGAGACAACCATCCGAATGGCAAAATATGTTTGCAAGCAACACCTCCAATGAGGGCCTAATATCCAAAATATACTAAGAACACTTACAACTCAATAACTCCAAAATAAATCACAAGCAATCCAATCAAAAAATAGGCAGAGGACCTGAACAGACACTTCTTCCTAGAGGACATACAATGGGCAACAAATATATGTAAAGATGCTCAATGTCACTAGCTATTAGGGAAATGCAAATCAAAACCACAATAAGATAACACCTCATACCTGTTAGAAGAGCTATAATCAACAGGACAAGTAATAACAAATGTTGGAGAAGATGTGGAGAAATAGGAACCCTCATATTGGTGGGACTGCAAATTGGTACTCCACCGCGGAATGTAGTATGGAGGCTCCTCAAAACACTAAGTATTGACCTACCATATGATCCAGCAATCCCTATACTGGATATTTACCACAAAGACTTGAAAATTCATATTTGAAAAAATATTTGCACATGGATGTTCATAGCAGCATTATTCACAGTGGTCATGACATGGAAGCAACTGAAGTATCCTATGATAGATGATTAGCTAAAGAAGCTGTGGCACATATATACAGTGGAATATTATTCAGCCATAAGAAGAGATGAAATACTGCCATTTGCAACAATATGGATGGACCCTGAAATAAACATACTAAGTGAAATAAGCCAGACAGAAAAGGATGAAAATTACATGATATCACATATGTGGAGTATAATCCTAAAAGCAACAAATGAACAGGTCAAAGAAACAGAGACTCATAGATATGGAAAATGGACTACTTGTTACCAAAAGTGAGAGGGGAAGGGGGAATATAAAAAAATTAAATGTTAAAAAAATTATGTACATATAGTATTAAGAAAAAATAAACTGGCATTTAAAAATATATTAAAAAAAGAATGCACATGCGGCCATGATTAGGGAGGCAAAAGAGGTTAATGCGTGGCAGTGGAGGCTGGACTACCAGCAGATCAGCAGCTAATGGCTGATCCCCTGGCAGCAGACAAGGCAGGCTTCTGGAGCCTTGCATTTTCTGGGGACTGCAGGAGCCCAGAGGCCTGTGGAGAGTGGAAAGCCATAACATCTGGTCCACCCTGAGCTAAGACTGGTGATGAGTTGGTGAGACACACTTATGGCAGCTCCAGTAGGGATCGACTATTAATAAAGCCCCATATGTACGCAGCAGACCTGGTCTGCCATTTTCAGATTGGGACACACCTATGGCAAACTCACAGTAAAATGAGGCTGCTGCCTACGGCCCAGATAGTGCTGTTATCACCATTTACTAGATAGCACAGGGGTAGATATGAAGTAACCAAGACTCATAGAAGGCCCAAGAGAAGCTCTGGCCTTGTTATGTCGAACTTCTTGGTGCCAGGCCAGGAAAGGGCCTGGAATTGGGATGTCTGGGAATCACTGCCCTGCCCCCACCCTGAGAAATGGCACCTGAATAAACCCCTAAATGTCTGCGGGGCAGTGGGCAGGGGTGCTCCCAGTCTCACAGCAGCCCTGAGCTTCCGAGTCACTGATATTTATGCTCTTGCACCAGGCCTTGTGAGTAATTAAGAAATGAACATGAGTCAATTGCTCCTCCCTCCCTCACCGCCTTGGAGCTTCTTCTCAGAGTCTGGCTCTGTCCTCCCTAGACTCTTCTGTAAACTAGTCACTGCCAGGAATAGGGCACTTGGAAACCCAAAAGGGGAGCTCTGGGCTGGAAGAGTCAATGGGATAGGGCTTCTTCGGGCTCCATAATTGACAGAGGCAAGTTGCCCAATCAGTGCTCTTTGAAGGGAGGACTAGTTGTCAGTTAATCACGGCTGTTGTCCATCAAATTGATTAGGGTCAGGCCTGGGATTTTATTTTCCTTCTTTCCTCTGCTGTGTCTTCCCATGATTCAGCAGTACCACCATATCACCAAAGCCTCATTCCATATTCTTTCAAACTTCAAGACCCTAGCGACCTCCCTAAGTTCTTCCACCTTCTTCGGCCTCCAGGTAGTCCATTCTCTTCCTACTCCACGTATCGTACTCCCACATATCGTACTGCCAGTTCTACCATCCTCCCTTCTCCAATTTGACCAATTTCCTTACCCCCTACACACCAAGGATCCTCATCTACCAATTCTAACACAGGCAGCCCATTCTCCCCTCACCCGCCCTCACCCTGGACAGTCTATTTGGCAACAGCAAGCACCCTGTTCATGGGACCTTGGCTGCTGTCAAGCCCAGTGCCCAGCAAGGCTGGGGCTGCCAGGGACTGTGTCCTGGGAGCAGAAGTTTGGGTCATATGTTATTTATTAGGCCTGACCAGCACATCACATTGCAATATACCATGTCTCTGTTGTCAGCCATGCTTTCAGGCACACTCATTTCTTCATGAGGCCAGGAAGTTACAAGGCTGAGGAGACCGAGCTAGGCCCAGTTAAGAAGAGCATCAAAGGGAAAGGCCTCTGGAGGCCTTAAGAACCTGGCTGACAGGCCTCTTTGACTTCGGAGGTCTTCATGTGTCTGTATCCAAGGGCTACAGTCACAGCTTCTCTCACTGTCCCAGATTATTTTTGGTGTGGTGGACCTGTTCTATCTCCCTCACTGTCTAAACTACTGAGCTCAAATAGTTTTCTGGCTGGAAGTTTACAATGTCCTTGTGTGTGTGCATGTGTGTGTGTGTGGGTGTGGATGTGTTTGTGTCTAAATGTGTGTGAGATAGAGATGTGGTTGTGTTATATCTAGGCTTCTGAAAGTATGTGCATGGCCTTATATTGTGGCTGCTTGAATATTTCTATGAGAGTTCTATAAAATTCATGTTTGTTTAATGTTGCGGGCACATTGTGCATCCACCTCGGGTAAGTAAAATAAGAAATGCACCAGATAAGATCTCAACCCCATACACACCTAAGCCCAGATTTATTAGATAGAGCTTTATTAACTGTCTCCCCAAAAACATTGGGTTGGGTCCCACAACATGCTCAGGCCAGCTTCCAGGTCAGAACCAAAGTCTCCTTTCCTCAGGATGTAGCTGATACACTCGCCGTCGGGGACCAAAGGATTCCCAGTTCTCTTCAGGCCAGAACTCAGCTCAGAGCCCAGACTGCTGAGGAAGGGACTGACCATTGTGTCTCTCAGATGTTTACCTTGATTTTGAGTAGGAGACCTCCCATTACCTACAAGTTGACCATGGACTTCACTATCCATTTCTACTCACATATGGAATTTCTCATCACTTGTAAAAGTGTATGCGAGGTGATCCGCATTTCCAGTGGGTGGACTTATGTGTGAATTCCAGATAACTCAGCAGTGGGCCTTTGTCACACCCAGCAGCCAGCAAATGATTCTCAGGCACCGTTCTTCCTCCCATACTCCCATTCGCATTTGATGTCTGAAAAGAATTGACCCAGTGATCCATTAAGCATTGTTTGCGTCACGGTAGGCCTCACATCCTGTACTGTCCCATTAGGAATTTGGATTGTTTTGGGGGGAGCAATCACGATAGAGTTTCAGGAAGAGTGAATCACCTCACCAGCGCTGGAATATGAGAAAGTTGGCACCTGCCTGGGTCTCCAGTAGACCTTATTTAGCCCAAGGCCAACAGAACAAATGGCTCCCAAGTACTCTTTGTTCTCGACAAGGTTGTTCATCATTCTCTAAGGTGGAATTTTTCTGAACTTATGGAGAAAGCATCCCCTGTGACCCTCTGTCAGCAGTGTCTCAGCCTTCTTTTCATTTCCCTATATCTCTCTTCCCTATTCCAGAATGGATTATCCTGTCCCTCTTCCAGCTCTGGAGGAGCAGTCTTCTCAGGCAGAGTTGAACGCATCCTTTTGGAGTCCTTCTCATATTCAAAACACAGGAGCGCCATGATGGACATAATTTCAGGAAACACTGAGGCATCGGGACTACTGTTTCACTTCAAGTGACACTCAGCTAACTTCAATAGTCTTTTCTTGGCGGCTCTGTGACAGGATGGAAAACAATCCCAGCTAATCCAAACAATGTCCCAGTGTGTCCAGAAATCTGTCTTCAGGAGAATACAAGTCTAAGATTTCACGCCTCCAAACCTGCCGCGGTCTGTCTATTTGACTCAATTAAACCTAGCTGGGCTACGTGCATTAACACCATAACATGACAGGGGCCCTGCGTTATACTCCAACATCCATCACCTGCGTAGGGTGCTGGGCACCCTATGCCTGGTGTGTTCCTTTTTCCCAAATGCTGAGCCCCTTTACACACGTTCTCCCTCTACTGCCCTTAGTCTCTGATCCACACTGGTCTCATGTCTGAGGCTCTGAAATGGCTTTTGTTTGTTTGTTTTCTTGTCGGTGTCTTGCTCTCCTTTTCAAGTCCACATGGGAGTGAAATCATAAGGGCCCTATCCCTTGTGGTCTGACAAAGATCCCTTCCTTTGACAGGGAGGGAACAGGGAGGGGGACTGCTCAATAGGGCCAGTCACGAAATGTGCCGGTGGGTTTAGAAACTCCTAACTGTCACAGGTGTGAGAACCAAGCAGAACGCAGCTTTGAAATTCCTGTCTCTGGCCTAAAAACAGGTGGCTGGCTGACTACTAGCCCAAAAAGGCAGCTTATGGCATTTGTGCAAATAGAATGCAGATGCTAGCGTGATTGGAGAGGGCAAAGAGGTTAATGCGTAGCAGTAGAGGTTGGCCTCCCAACATGCCGGCAGCTAATGGTTGACGCCCTGGCAATGAACAGGGAAGACATCCTGAGCCTTGCTGCATCCTAGGTCTCCTGGACCAATGAGGCCTGTGGAGAGTAGAAAGCCAGTCCTTCTGTTCCGTGCTGTACGGAGGCTAGGGACAATTTATTTAGACTCACTCGTGGCCCTTTTGGCAAGAGTTGACTATTGATAAAGCCTCATGTGTATGCTGCAGTCCTGGCTTGATGTTTTCAGTGCAGGACACACCAAACATACACTCCCACTGAAATGAGGCCACTACCCACGGCCCAGTCAAGGCTGTTATCTCCACCCACCAGCCAGCATGGCGGTAGATATGAAGTAACCATGTCTCAGAGAAGGCCAATGACAAGAGCTGTCCTTGTTATGTCGAATGTGTGGGGCGCCAGGCCTGGAACGGGCTGGGAATTGGCAGGTCTGTCAGTCACCACACTGCCCCCTCCCTGGGAAATGGCCCCTGCGTAAATCCCTAAATGTCTGCGAGGCAGCAGGCAGAGGTGCTTCCAGTTTCATACCTGCCCTAAGATCCCAGATCTCCAATATTCATGTTCTTGCTCCAGGCCTCTTGAGCGATTTGGATGTAAACACAAGCCACTCATTCCTTCTTCCTGCTCCCCCCTGGAGCTTCTTCTCTGAGTATGGCTCTGTCCTCCCTATACTCTTCTGTAAATTCTTCACTGCTAGGCCTCGGGCACTTGGAAATCCCAGAGAGGAGCTCTAGGTTTGAAAGTAACACTAGATTGGGCTTCAGCTTCTCCAAGCCTAGTATTGGCAGAGGCAAGTTGCCCCATCGGAGCTCCTTGGAGGCAGCATAGGCTGTCAATTAATCATGGCTGTAGTCCATCAAATTGATTAGGGCCAGGCCTGGGTTTCTCCTTTCTTTTCTCTTCTGTGTCTTCCCATGACTCAGTAGCACCTCTCTTTTTCTAGAAACCTCATTCCCTATTCCTTCTAATCTCAGAATCCAAGTCTGCTCCCAGGGTCCTTTTACCTTCTTCAGCCTCCATGCAACCCATTCCCTTGCTACTCCACGTATCCATACTCCCTTGCTTCCAGTTCTACCCCCCTTTCTCTTCTTATTTCACCACCTTCCTTACCCCCTCTACACACCAGTGATCCTCATTTACTTAGTCCAACATAGGCAGCCCATTCTCCCTTCCTCCACCCTCACCCTGGACTGTTTATTTGGCAATAGCAGGCCTCTAATCCAGCAGCGAGTACCCAGCTCCTGGGATGTAGGCTGCTTTAAAACCTACTGCCCAGTTGGGCTGGAGCATCCAGGGACTTGGAACTGGGGGCAGAGGATTGGGTCATATGTTATTAGGCCTAGCCAGGACCTCAGAATGCCATACCCCACTTCCCTGCCCCAGCCATGCTTTCAGGCATACTCTCTTTCCTCCTGAGGCCAGGAAGTCATAAGACTGAAGAGTCTGAGCTGGGCCCAGTTATGAAGGGAGTCAAAGGGAAATGCCTCTCAAGGCCTTAAGAACCGACTGAGAGGCCTCCTTGACTTCGGGGATCTTCTTGTGTCCTTATCCAAGGGATACAGCCATGGTTTTTCTCACTTTCCCAGCTGGCTTAGGGAGAAAGTGCTGAAGAGTTAAAGAAGAAAAAATTAGTAGTTGAATGATGGTCAGGGCTTGGGAGAACATGGTATAGAGAATGTAGTCAGCAGTAATGTAATGGCTTTATGTAGAGCACGAGGGAAGATTGAGTAATCTGGGGGATTGTTTCTTAAATTATATAAATGTCTAAGCACCATACTGTTTACTTGAAACTAATAATAAAATGAACTACTAAAAAAAAGATTCACTGAGGAATTCTAACCATCCTTCAGTGTCATACAAATACTTCACCCTCTAGGAAACCATTTATGCTATTTCATCAATTGAAATGTCTCCTTCCACACGGCAATTTGTGCTTTCCTAATGGAATTACTTATTATAGCATAACTTGCTTCAATATGTTGCTAAACTTTCTATCTCTTTATTTCTCCCTCTCTCTAACTTATGTAGAATACTACGTCGCATGAATTTGGTTTCCTGATAAACACCCCTTTCCCTACCCTGAATAATCCACTGATGCATTGAGGGGAGAAATGTCCTGGAGAGTTCTCAGTACTTCTAGAGAAACAGTCAATCCCATTGTGTTTATTTATCACAAGAAATCCAGGTGTTCACTCTAAGACATCTCTCACCACCCAGATACTTCTTTCCACGTAGCTCTTTAAACGTCCTAATATGACTCAGTTTTCCACCTCACCTTCACCTCCACCACCAAATTTTCCCCAGGACCTTCTGGAATTTAGAGTCCATTATCAGCAATATCCCCTAAAACTTTAATCTTACCTATGAATATGAATTTCTAATTCTTCCCATTCTGCACCTCTCCACAACAGAAGACACTGCTACCACAAACAGTTGCCCTCATACTTTATTTAGTGCAGATACTAGGGGTAGATAGAAAGCAGGTATATTTCTGTCCCTGAATTGCTTCTAGACTATTTTTCAATTTCCTTTGCCACCTTTCCCAATTTCCCTGAAGTAAACACCATCATCTTAATTTATAACCCACTAAACTCTCTTGATCTAGTCATCTACAGATCTCATTAATAATCCCTTGAATAATGGGAATATTTTAGCATTTGGCTTAGTGGTTTCTTTCTCACTTAAATATACTTTTATTATCATAAGTGATCATGTAAAAATCCACAGGGGCATTTTATTCACAGAAGCAGGTGACAGTTGATCACTCTCTTCCATTATGAATCTTGTTCTTTACATGGTGCATGAATTCTACATTTTCCTAGTATTCCTGCTACCACAGGAAAGTGAATTCTCAGTATCCTTTGATGAATCCTCTTGCTGACTTCTAAGTGTTGAGTAACCAGGGAATAATCTTTGGATTTTTCTATCTGTACCCATTTTTTAGGTGATTTCATTCTGAACCATGATTTCTTTCCCAAACCTAGATCAGCACCCATGACTGTCATGCCAAATACTATACTTGCACATTGAAAAAGTTTCACAAACATAAAATCTCCAACATGAACTCTTGATTTCTGCCACCACCATACCTGGGGAAGAAATGTTCAGAACAAAAACCTTACGAGTCATTTTTTTATTTTCTCTAATGTACCACATATAGTCCACCAGCAAATCCTTTTGTGTCTTTGGACGCCCTTATCATCATCTCTCTTGCTTACTACCATGATGCAAGCCGCTATCAAATCTTACCTGGGAAGTAATACATTATGCTCTGTTTCTACTCCTGTCTGATAACATTAACTCACCCCACTTCCAATCCTGCACAAAATCTAGAATAATCCTTTTATGTTGGATTATATTACCCCTTTGGACAAAACCATTCAACAGCTTTCTTTCTAAATTTTCTAGAATAAATCTCATATTGTAGCCCTGGACTACATTTCCAATCTCATTTCTAACAAGTCCTTCAGTCACACTCCTTCAAGCTTCAGGGACTTTATACTGTAAAGCCCATAATGCTTTATACCTAGGAATAGGAATCCACAAGTCTTTCTCTTGACCACATGAATTTGTATTAAATAGCCACCGATTTCCTTGACATACTATTTGTTTATTTCCATAGTTTGTATCAGTAGGGTCATAAATTTTTATTCGTTTGATTGCTATGTCCAACTTCTAGAACATTGCACACTTTAAGTACTCACAAAATGTTTACTGATTAAATAAATGAACTGAATCCATCAATAATTAATGGAACTAAAATATAAAATAAGATAAAATTCAACTCCAAAGGTGTGTTACTTGTAAATCCTAATGTGAGATATGTATATATAATGTGATTGATTTAAATTTGTGGAGCACTTTTAGTTAAAAATGGTCATTCAGATCAGAAGTCAGTATTTAGCACTGTGAAAGAGCTATTCTGCACACACAACAACAAACAATTTTGCAAGCTTTATTTGTTTGCTTGATTTTTCTCTTTCTTAGGGTGTTTAAGGTGATAAAACTACATATAAGAAGAGCTCTGGTAATAGGGAAAGAAAGGCAAATATTCATGTGCAAAACTATAGGGAATCATATTTGATTTTGCTCAGGGAAATTTAGGTTTTATGCATGTATGTTAATAGCAATTTTTTTAAATTATTGAAATTCTTTTAGAAAAGAACCAACTGAGAATCTAAAATGCTCTAATTTACTCCAAATTCAAGTAATAGTTATAAATTTATTTCTTAGTAATAAAACCATTGCAACTTTATGTACCTTCAATCATTAAAAATTCTTAAACTTAGTTGATGATAACTAATTAGGGAAAAATGGAAAATTAGCAATTTTATTCTTGACTGGGTTTTTAAAATTCTGTTAGTTAGCAATTTTTTTCTGATATATCGAAGCTTTGAAAATTTTAGTAAAGTACTAAAAGTGGTAGTGTTCTCTTACATTCATATAACTAGCATTTTTAATTATAAAAATTATTGCAGAAAAAATAATTTTAGAACTTATTACATTCTTTCTTCTATTCGAAAATGGCAACTTTATATTTGCCACTAGAAATCCATCATCAGAGTCTTTGGAGTTACCCTGAATAAAACCTATTAGAATCATACAGATCTATGAAGAAACACATATTTTCAATCCCTTATTCAGTATAACACATAATAAATCATTTGTTCTTATTATTGTAGTAAAATTAAAGCCCCCAAATTTGCTTAGTTTTCACCTCATAATTAACCTGTATTTAGTTTGACTAATTAAACTCACATATCATCAAGTTTAAGATTTTTGTTTAAGCAAAATAAGTACACAGTTAATCCAAACAACATTGGTATAGTTTCTCTGCAACAGTAAAAACACTTCGTTTTTACTTTAATTTTGTATCTTAATGTACTTGTTCATACCTTAACTCTTAGCACAGAAGCAAACATTCTTGCATCTTCAGATACATCTCCAACGTAAAATTTTATCTCAAACACTGGAAGATGACCATTTTCATCCTGAATCTCAACATATACTTTTCTCGCATTACCTAGAGGATAAGAAATAGTATGTTTTTTGGTTATTTATGCTAAAAAAAAAAATTGCACTAGAGTAAATACTTATTGCACACTATTATTTTTTGAAACCATGGAAATCACTTAAAAAAGTCATTCGTAAATGAATGTCTAATACCACAAAATCCACAGAAGACACTGATAATGACGCTTCTGGAACAATAATATTAAGTTGTTGCTATTTCTTTTAATTATGATGTCCTGGTAATTAATTTACTTGATTTAATAGGCACTGAAGTATTATAGTCTTATAATTTTAATGATACAACTCAACTGTTTATGTTTACAAACACTTCACACACGTTATCAAGTACACAAAGTGGCACAAATATATAAAAACCTTATGAAGTGATAGAAACTGCCATAAACAATATATATACTTATATTTTATCCTTTTTAAATTAAATTTATTGAAGTGGCATTGGTTAATAAGATTATATAGATTTCGAGTGTACATTTTGATAGTACATTATCCATATATTGCATTGTGAGCTTACCACGCAAAGCCAAATCTTCTGTCACCATATTTTGAGTCCATTTACCCTTTTCTACTATGCCCCTTTCCATCTAGTAAACACGAAACTGTTGTCTGTGTCTATCAGATTTTCTTTGTCTTGTTTGTTTTTCGCTTTCAGTTTTACATCCTACAAGAGTGAAGTAAAATGATCCTCAACATTTTATGTCTGGCTTATTTCATTTAGCACAATTATCACAAGGTCCATCCATGTTGTCGCATATGGCAGCATTCGACCTTTTTTATGGCTGAGTAATATTCCATTGTATATATGTACCATTTTTCTGTAGCCAATCATCTATCATAGGGCATTTCAGTTGTTTCCATGTCCTGGCTACCATGAATAATAAAGATATTAGATATATGCATTTTATAAACTGCAGAGAGAGTATATTAAATAATCATTAAATGATATATCCATTTAGCAGTTATGAAAAATCTCTAAAATTAACATCTATAGAAACAGTTAGATAAATATTTATGCTATTGATTGTCAATGATTGTAAATTTCCTATAAAATAATTTATCTAACTTTACCAATTGAACTTAAGTGTTTCGAGCTTTTCTATAATATATTCATCTAACGAAC
>NW_011889309.1:2689602-2692423 GCF_000151845.1 Pteropus vampyrus
TTTAAATTAAATTTATTGGAGTGACATTGGTTAATAAGATTATATAGGTTTCTAGTGTACAATTCGATAACACATTATTCATATATTGCACTGTGTGCTTACCACCCAAAGTCAAATCTTCTGTCACCATATATTTGAGTCCCTTTACCCTCTTCTACTGCACCCCTTTCCCTCTAGTAACCACGAAACTGTTGTCTGTGCCTATTAGTTTTTGTTTGTCTCGTTCATTTTTTGCTTTCAGTTTTACATCCTACAAGAGAGAAATAATATGTCTGGTTTATTTTGCTTAGTACGATTTTATGTCTGGCTTATTTTGCTTAGTACGATTTTTATGTCTGGCTTATTTTGCTTAGTACGATTATCCTAAGGTCCATCCACGTTGTCTCACATGGCAGAATTTCACCTTTTTATGGCTAAGTAATATTCCATTGTATATATGTACTATTCTTCTGTAGCCAACCATCTATCGTGGGGCATTTCAGTTGTTTCCATGTCCTGGCTACCATGAACAATAAAGATATTAGATATATGCATTTTGTAAACTCCAGAGAGAGTGCAGTAAAATAATCATTTAAAATATCCATTTAGCAGTTATGAAAAATCTCTAAAATTAACATCTCTAGAAACAGCTAGAGAAATATTCACGCTATTGATAGTCAATGATTGTAAATTTCCTGTAAAATAATTTATCCAACTTTAACAATTGAAATTAAGTGCTTCAAGCTTTTTTATAACATATTCATCTAACAAATAACACTATTACAATATTAGATACAATATTAGATACATGCTTCCATATCAATTATGTTTAAGTCAACATTTGCTTTGAGACTAATACAGAATTTAATCATATTTAATTTAGTGCTTTAACTAAACCATGGGATAAAAATTATGATAGCATTTTCATGCCATAAATTATGAAAGCAAATACTATTATGGAAAGTTAATTATAGTATGTACTTAAATATCTTTCTAAAGTCTTTTTAAAGTTATTTCTCTGCCATGTTTGGCCATCTTTAACTTTATGTGCATAATAACATTAATAATAATAAATATATATTTAACTTAGGTACTTATTTCAGTTTTTTAAAAGTGGTTCCTTTTATTGTCTTTGACTTCTTTTCAATAAGGATTGTGTGTTAGTTTTTCCATGATTTTAAAAATATTGGATTAAATATTTAATTTGTATAATTAAATTTTATTAAGCTTAAATCATTAATCTCTGTTGCTGAGCTATGTGGAAAAGAATGTCCTGTTACTTGTCTTGAATTTACCTTTATCCACTTTAAGAAATGTCCTCTAGTTGTCAGGCGTCACATTTGGTCACAAAACAAAAAAAGTCTTAAAGATACAGTACCTAATCGAGAAAATGAAGGGCAGGGAGAGCAACATGGATGAACCTGGAGGGCACTGTGCTAAGAGAAATAAGACAGAGAAAGAAAAGTAAATACTCTATGATCTCACTTATAGGCAATAAAAAATGTAAACAAAAACTCTTGAGCCTAGGTCAAATACCAGTAATATCCCATTTATGCTGTGTGACCTTACACAGGTCACTTACCCATTTTGAGCTAAAGTTTCTCATCAATAATCTAGGAATCAAATATAACTAACTAGATTAAATGAACAAATACACAAGCAACATTAAATACATGGTAGCTTCACTATTTCAAATATGACTCAGAACTTACTGACTCTCAAGGTGGAGATAAAGTATTACTAATATTGTCATCATCATCATCATCATCATCATTATCATTGTTATTATCAGAAAGAGGAAAAATATCAATGCCATGGAATTTTAAAACATCCTAGTACTGAGTTATAAAAGAAAATTGTTTTCATATGGGGTATTATATAGGGAATATCAAATAATGTAGTATATTTTACTATAATTAGAATATTTTAAATAGTAATAAACACTATTGTAATACATAGCAAAAGTGCCTTATTAAATATGCATATTTTTGTTTACATGGCAAGACTAGAAATTTACAGAAAACTCATTTTAAAAAGTCAACAGTCTTTCAGAAAAACAGAAACACACTATAAACTATTTAATGTAAAAATATTCTGACATTACAAGACTATTATGAATCTTGTAATCAGACTTGAGTCTGATTTGAGCTGTTGCTCATATTGGCCCTGCAGACAAAGGCGGCAGCAACAGTGATTTGTGAAAACACTCCAAGGAGAAGGGACTTGGCATGATGTTGCAGAAAGAACATGATCTTTCAAGCCAGAAAACTTGAGTTCACAGTCATCTGAAAGAAGGTTGTGAACTTGAGCAAATTACGTCAACTCCCTGAGCCTCCAACTCTCGAGCTCTAAAATGAAGAAGATATGTTTAAAAGAATGATAGTTTGTGGACATGGCAAGGAAACATGGCAGACTGAGAGATGTCCTCAGATCTCTCCCCTGAAACAACAAGCTGAACATCTAAAAAAAAACACCCAAACTGCACACCAGCACATCTGAGTGTGGGATCTGTACATCAGAGCTACCGCAAGTCAGAACCCTAGGTGTCGGGCGGCAGACTCGGAGAAATAAAGAAGCTGCCTCTTGCAGCCACTGGAGCTCCCTGCAGAAGGAGGGGGAGGGGTGAAGGTGCACTGACTCCCCCTGATCAGCCAGCCTGGAAGTGCCGGAACTTCTAGCAGCCGGCAACAGGGCCCAGTCATCAGGGCAGAAAGCAAAGAAGCGAGACGGGATTGCAGAGAAACAACAGTTGATTTTTACTGGCCCCGGTCGGAAAACCGAGGCTGAGACGCAGTCCCCAACTCCCAGCCCAGAGGGCCCCATCCCTCATATACTCCAAGAC